>NC_031774.1:35679133-35854731 GCF_001522545.3 Parus major | reverse complement strand
CCTTCCCTTCCCTTCCCCCTGTACGTCTTACTTTATCAGGAATTAAAATATATAAATATGGAAATTGTACAATTTCATGGCTTAACTCTTTTGGTACTGCTAGAGTGTCAGTCATTTTAAACAAGCAGCTTGGAAGTGCTCAGATATTTCAAATATTCTCTTTTTCAGGTATTCAGTCTTTCCCAATATAAATTTCACTGTGCGTGTCTGCCTTAGTTTTTATGTCCTTTTCCCCTTCTTCCTTTGAAGAAATTATTTTTAAATTGTTTTTACTGTACCTTACACAGTTTTAAGGCATCATATTAATTTCTCTTATCATTTATGGCAACCACTTAGCTCAACCTTGCTCCTTCTGAAGTAAACAGGAGTGCAAATGGTATATACAGAAGGCTCAGGAATAGCACTAAACTCACATTTCTCAGTGTACATGTAGATTGACTCTGTGCCAGAGAGAGATCAAACCAGGAACCAGCCCACCAGGCAACTTGGTTTCCATGTGAAGACAGATCAGGAAAGGATGTGTAACTTATCTGAAAATACTCTTGATGAGCACACAGGGTGAATACCTTGTCTGTTAGACTGGCAACTTTCTTTTGCTAAATTACATCACTTGGTTGAAATGCTTTCTGTTTTCTCTGAGTTTTGGGTTTGGGGTTTTTCTCCCCTTTATGTTCTTTCCATTTTCAATTTCTACAGCAACATGTTGATTCTTGTTAAAGTCTTATTCCATCATTCATCATGGATTCACAAGGCTGCCTCCTGAACCTCATGCTCTTATTTTTTTTATTTTCGGTAGCAAGTGAACTAATATGTTTTGATAAAAGTGACATTTTGGCATCATTCAACTCATGAACTTTAAGTCTTCATTTTGGTCTTATTCATTAGATTCTAAACTCATTCCTTAGCTAAAATTTTCATAGGATTCAAAGAGCATTTTCTCTCAATTAAGACTGTAGTTCTGTAGTTTCAGGTTTATTTGGTGGTTTTCCATTGGAAAATTTTACCTGGGTGATTAAGAAGGTGGGACATTTTTCCACCATGTTTTTTTTTATATTAAAAATAAAAATAATAATAAAATAAAATCTGCTTCCCAGCTTTGTTTCTTTTTCCAAGTAAAATAATTGAATCTCTTATTTTATACTAAGAGCTTCTACTAATATAATTTGGAAACATACATCCATTTAAGGAGTAGTAGATTCTTTTTTGTTGTAAAAAAATAAGTAAATAAGACACCTGGTACATTAGATGATGGAATAACTGAAATAAACTCAAGAAGCCTTGGTGAGTAACTTTCGGTCAAAAAAACCCTGAAGTGGCAAAGAATGATTGTGGATCTTCAGAACAAACAAACAAAACAAATCAAAAGCAAAAGGCAGAACCAGAGAAGATTGAAAGCAGTCTGTTTCTGATAGGCTTCTGAACATTAAAGCTCTCTTAAAACCATCAGTCACAACTGCATGGGCATCCTCAGGAGTGACTGAACATGAGCTCTGGAGTCACAGAGCACAAACCAGTGTCTAAACTTAACCTGTATTGGGAGGGGATATTGCCCCTTCTTGTAGATGGTACACGAGTCCTCCTAGGGCAGTCCATCACTTTCATTCTTTGAGGTAGAAAATGTAAAAGTATATAGGGTGCATTAAAATAATAAGCCTTTAGGAAAGCAACAGTAGTCAACAAATTATTGTAGAACATGGTTCCTCTAGATGTGAGTAGAATTCTCTTTATAAGTAATTTAACTATCAGACTGTGAGAAAAAATAACTGATTTTCTGACAGTTGGTTTGGCTGACTCCCCCACCATCAGCAGATGCTCTTGCTCAGGACACAAGTCCCAGCTTTTCTTTTTTTCATGTTCATGCTGTGTGGAATAGCAGGACTCTGATCTTGAGTTCTCATCCCTCTGGGCAGAGCTCCAACTCTAAGCTCACCTCATGTGTCTTCTGTGTGGCTGCCAGGCAGGTAAAGACAACTGTCCTTTTGAAATTACAAAGCAGATTTAGCAGCCTGTGAATACCTTGTTACTGAGACTGATACAGCCTCCTAATTTTTGGCACTGCTCCTTGGAGGAAAAAAGTAATCATGAAATACAGTAGGGATAATTACCAAATTGAGAAGAGAAAGCTTTCAGATGAGCAACAGGCATATTTTGGAGGAGGGAGAGGAGAGTGTTTGCTATTTTTAATTACAGCTCATTAGACACAGAGAATCAGCTCTCAAATCAGTGGGGAGACTGGCATTACTTCAGTAAAAGTCAAATGAAACACCAAAATACTATATAAATAGGAAGTTTCTTTGCTCTGTTTTGAATTGTTTTCCTCTACAAATCTGCTTCTCTTGGCTGCACCACTTCATTATATTAACACAGCCTAAGTCAGATCTCTAGAGGGAAACATCTGATGCTGAAGATCCATACCATGAATTTTCTGATGTATATCCACCTAAAGGATGGGAAAATGATTCTTTCAAACCTGTTTTACTCTGGTGCTGTACATCAGAGCAGTGTGATAGAGCTCCTATACACTAGAGCTTTGGGCCGTAAGTTTAAAAATGTTTTACCTGAGAGCAGTGCAGGCTGTGTGCTTTCACATCACCTGTAATGTGAAGCAAAGTCTGGAAAGTGGAAATCATTGTGATCTACTGCTCAAAAACATGCTTTGAATCCAAATGAAAATGGTAGTGTAAGTATAAATCATCTTAAATATGAATAGTCTGCAGCAAATTAAGGCTATAAAAGTTGTAGGTGAACTTCTGGAAGAAATGATCAGCACCTGGGAGAGGTAATGGCAGCTAATTTTTGATCAGGAAGTGGCTAAGAGGGAGCATAGGGGTCTGTGGTACAAGCCCCACATTCATGTCCATTAAGATAAACAACTCTTAAAGTGATGCTACCATGATATCACATCCCTGAAGTACATCTCATTGTAATATAAGCACTACTAATTGCAGATTTCGTGTCTTTTGATGTCATTAAAAGTCTGTCATAGGGCAGTGATTATAGAAAATTATTTATGCTATTGCAACCTCACGTTTTGCGTTCCCTATGTTAGCATTCTTTTGAGTCCCTTCTTTTTTTCTTTGTCATATACTTCTCCTTTTATCTGAAATGTGGAAGTTGATGGATTTGGTGTAAAATTGGTTTAATTGAGATTCCATTTAGATTCTACTCTATAGTATGATGAAATTCCAACTAGTCTAGCACTGTAATTAATTAGAAACCTGTTTAAGACATGGAATGGTATGTCTCAATTTCTAAATTGCCTATCAAGAGTATTGCATTAAATTTTGATATTTTCATGCAGAAGTAGTGCTGATGTCTATAATAAAATGCCTTTGGATCTGAGTTCAGAGGGTAATTCTGAGACCGAAAGGAAATGAGTCTATGGGATATATAAAATGTAAATCCTAACATGTACATTAATTCTGACCAGTTGTAACCTTTGTGTCTCTCCTTCACACTTTTTTCTCATGTCTTCTTCTTTCATCACTTTCTCATTTATGTGAAAGGCTCTGCTACATGCAGAAGACACAATATTTCTCTCTGAGGTACAAGAGAAACAGGTAAAGAAATAACTTCCTTTACACGTTTTTTTTCAGAATTACCCTGCAACCTTGTGTAGACAAGACATGTTGGCTCAGATTTCAGAGGGATGGGAAGTAGCAGAAAGGCTAACATAAAGCTATTTGTCTACACAGACCACTTGTCCAGTAATTTTTGGAGACATAACTGCCATAATACCCATCTGTAAGAATTAATTGCAGGAAAGAATATGCTGTGCAGATGCTATTAATCCATTGGCATCAAGAGTGCCATATTCTCACCACAACCAAAAGAGGACCAATAAACATATTTGAAACCAGATGCAGTGTCTAGCTACAGTTTGCTTTCCTCACAAAACTCTTCAGCAGATAATATTTTCTAGGCTATGCAAAAATAGGCATCCCACACGAGTTAGTCTGACTTCTTGTTCAAAGCATTTGAAAATGAATTTAAGTAATGTTAATGCAAGGAAATACTTTCAATAATTTTTGCCCATGTTTACACTCTTTCTCTTGAAATTCCAACAGAAATATAAAGTGCCTAGCATCCGAAGAACAATATTTGCATGATATAATTATTTTTCCACATGAAAGAAAAAAATGCTCTGTAGAATTAATGGTATTACAGAGTGAGCAGACAACATGATGAAACTGAATAAAGCTTGTGGGGAAATGATAGGCATTGACTGCATGTTTTTCAGCAAGACAATGCAAAGTTCAGGTACTCTTCTTTGGGCCTCCCCTCAGAATACAAAGTAATAATTTTACTCTTTTGAAACCAGAGGTCCTCTAACTAAGATTTTCAGGAAGCTTTGAAGGGAAACAGGAATTTGTTGTAGGCACTTTTGGCAGATGTAAGAAACCTCTTAATGGAGGAGGGAATTCCAGGGAAGTTATTCTCCATCATGTACACACAAAGCAATATTTAATTTTTTTAAAATTTATTTTTTCTCTCTTACTATATCTTTGATATAATAAGATAAGCATTGATGTTTGGTGGAATAATTTAAGTTTTCTGTTAGCTTTTCATTTGATAGTCATGCTTTGAGCATGTCTACAGACATGGTGTAAGGGAGCCAGTGCACACCATGAAAAACCTTTTACTAACTTCTACAGCTTTCCAATTACCTACTCTTCTCAAAGCATGCTATGAATCAAACCCTCTGTTTTCATGGTAAAGTAGTACTTTAGAAAGGTAATTTAGAGGCTGAAATCTTCTATTGAGCTACATAGCAGAATTAATAATAATTGTCCAATTTTGCCCATTACTACTTGTCCAATTCACTGACTGGATTCACTGTTTTCAGAGCAAAACTGGAATTCGGATTGGAGACCTCTGAAGTGATTACTTTGTTCTTCCTGCATTTGAATAAAATATGTGATACTTGTGTATTTATGAAATAAAGATTATTGCTGGAGTTCAAATCTCTTCTTCCCTATGGTATTAGTTTAGTTAAGTCTCTACCTATATGAGTCTCTCTAATACAGTAGCTGTTAACCTGCACTATCAGATATTTTCTATCATAGCTTTCATTTTCTGTCTAGAAAAGGGCTTTGTTGATTTAGATTGACAAGGAAGATACCAGTTCTTCATTTGCTCTGTTGACTTCAGTAAGGCATCAGCCAGGAAGTGGAGCTACATCTGTCATTTATAGATACTCTAAGTCTGCAGATTCTGTGTAGATTCCCACTAAGTGAATATAAAGTATTGTCATACAGTTCTCAGAAGTAGCTGTGCCACAGCTGTTCTGTTGTGGGTTATTCTCATTAATGATAAATTAATAGCATGATAAAAATATCTGGGAAATAATATCAAGAGAGATCAGAAGCCATTTCTATGCTCTGTGACATAGATTTAAAAGGAGAAAAAAGATCCTTAATTCAGTGGACTTCAGATGTATAGAATGACACATTCTATGAAGAGTTTATATGCATGCGGAAATACCAAAAAGGAGAAAACTACTTTGAGCAAATAATGTTAAATCCAGAAAACAAAATGCATCATGTGTCATTCCACTAATATTTTCTCTGAGAAAATAACTATTGTGAGGGGCTAATCCTGTTCTCTACATATAAAAAACTCCCTTCAAGTCAGCAAGAGTTTTGCTGGTGTTAGAACTGCCTTATTGGTACCCAAATTTATTCAGATTTACAGTTTGAAGTGACTCCTAATCTTTCCAGCAAAAATACAACACTTAGTGGTCCCGAATTCAGTGAAGACATCCACATAGACAGATTCTTATTTACAGCCAGAGTGATTTACAGGAGCAGAGACTAAATCTGCCATTAAGATTGTTGACATAGCCTCCCTCAAAAGCAGGCCAAGAAACATTAACGTAAAACTCTCCTCTTATTACTGAGTGTTGTTTATAGCTGTTCTGTCGGTTGCTCACCTCATACAGATTCTGTACAACTGCTCATGAATTCATTCCCCAATGCCAATTTTTGTGCTTTATTTCCCTTTCTGTTTAAGAGGCCTAACTGCAGCAAAGTAAATATTCTTCTGGTACTGGGAATATGGAATTTATATAATAATTCCATGAGAAACTTTTATATATAGTCAGGCCATCAACTTGATAAGATTATAAACTCTTCTTGTTTCATTAAGGTGCAAGAGTTTTCCATTTGCAGTGGCTTTTTTGGACACCTACAGTGTGCCATTGCACATAAACTTGTGCTCTGAATAAGAACTTCAAAGCAATTTTAAAATCTTTAACAAAATCTTCTTGAATATTCCAGATAGATTCTATTCTGTTGGTGTTGTCAGCAAAAGTGATTAATTAAAATAAACATACAACATACCAAAACAGACAAGCCAAAATGAAACTCCACACCACATTATTAGAAAAAGAAACTAACTTGTTTCACCTGTCCACCAAAAATAATTTATCTCATTTGGATAAAATATACAACTTTGCTAAAGAAATAGAAAGAAAAATAATGAAACCTAATGCATTTGTAAATTCGAAGAAAACGTTGCAATATTTTCAGCTAGTAGCCTGGCTATATAACTGAACAAATACCTTTTGAATAAAGTCTTTCCAAAACAAGGGAGAGTTTTATACACCATCCATCTAAACTGAAGAAGCTTTATTATGTGTTAGGAAATCTTCCCCCCCATCCCCCCGAAGACTTGAGAACCATTGGGATGACTGGTCTTCTTTCAAAATAAAATATTATCCTATCTACAATATCTTTGTGATAAGAGTACTCCTGAAATACAGGGAAAAGTTTAAATTTCTCTGCTTCAGGAGACTTGAATCTTCATTTCCAATTTGTTTGGCTAGTGTTGCAACCACAAGACTTCAAGGATTTTGGAAAGGAAACCCTTGATAGATAGACCTGTCTGTTGAATTATTAAATATTCACAAGGACAAAGATTGTGAACATAGCCCTGCACCAATTAAGACACTTATTGGACGGGATGTACAAAAGACCTGGGTTCAAATCATCAGTCTTTTGCATTAAGAGTTCAGTGAAAGCAGATATTTCCCCCTGGATTTTAAAGCTAAACTTTCAGCCCCTAGGGAATTTGAAACAAAACCACCTTGAACATTCAACTTAACTCCAAGCATATTCTTCAACATCAACATCAAGTGGTGACTTAGAAATTTGAATGGCACCAGTCCCTGTGACAACAATCCACATTCTTTCTCTTTTCTGAGTCCTTCCTGTAAATACAGACCATATGTAAATGGTTATTATCAATGATTTTGTTTATATGCAGTCAGGACATTATCTGTGGTATCATATACCAATATTATATCTCAGAACAAGCTGGCCTTATCGTTGCACTCCTAGTATCATATTATGCTTTTACTTTTGGTGGAGTATGTTAGAATAAATACCAACCATATCATTGATTCTTTGCATGAAGTCTATATTTCTTGGGCAAGTTACTTACTTTTACCCCCCCTTCAAGACATTCATTCCAACAGTAACCCTTCTGGCTGCAGAGTAACCAATTATATTGAATTTTGTGGAATGAATTACTTTTCAGAGAGTAATGTATAATAAGAAAGATAATGTAAGGTGTATTTCATATTTAAAAAAAACTACTGTTGCACTTAAAAATCCAAACCAATATGAGTACTTCCTTTCTCTAAAGCAAATAATTAAAAGTTAAATCAGAGAGGCGTGGTAAGTTATGCAATTAATTATTGGAAGAGCATCTGAATCTTGAAAGATTTAGCAAGAACAAGGAAATACTTGCAGTAGGATCGTCATTAGGTTTGATACATTTTGCAAAACTTTTTTTGTTGTTAAATTAATCATTGCTATTTGTCACTCAGATTTTTCTGAAGTAATTAAACTGCAGCATTTCCTGTCTTGGTCCATCATATACATTCATAATGCCATTTGGGAGGTCAGACTCTGTGGCAGTCTTGTTTATTTCTGATTTATGTCGAGGCAGAAGCACGGTTTTGGTACGTGTTCACCACATCTCTGCTGAGTTTGTAAAACATGCTGAGCACAATAAGCTAGGTCATGCCTGCTCTTTCAAATGCACTTTGCAGAAGATTTAAGAGAAGAAAAAAAATGGACTAATTATAGCATTTTGTACTCATTGCTGGAAGCATGGTCCATATCACAACAGTCACTTTGTATTACAGTAGTATTGAGTTATATGCTGAATTTTGCTTAAAACTCCACTGCTATAAAAAAGGATGATCTCTAATTTCAAAAGCATAGAGAGAGGAGGTAGAGCCACAAGCCATATTATCTGTGAAAGTTATATTTAATATAGGTCTTGATAATTAAAAGTTTTCTGAGAGCTCTGCAAAGCATTCAGATCATCAGATTTAATGACTTTGGGGCACCTAAATTAGGTGTTTCAAGTTTGGAAGCCTAAATTCAATCTACGTGACCTAATTTGAAATCTGTCACTTAAATAGGGGTGATCAGAATTTCTGAAAAGTACTCTCATGTTTCAAGACTCAAATATGGATTGAGATCTCCAGTTTTGAGACCTACATTCAGTTATTTTGCACTAGATCATGATGTTCTTTTAGAGCTGCAGAGAATGTGGAGGGAGCCAACAGTGTCTACAGCAGCACTGCAGGGGCATTTCGCTATTCAGATCTTGTTTTTGTAAGAGTGGATTAGTTTCTGTTATTTTTTTCCCCCTGTTCCCTTGAAGTGAAATAAGGTATTTTTTAAAGGTGTTTTATGGCATTAAAAGTGCACTGTGAAATTCTAAAACTTCTTAGAAGATAACTATCTAGGAAAAGAGAAAAAAAGGCTCTTTTGTCAGTCTTGATAGCAAATGCTATATCTTCAAAGCTTTTAACAGGAATTGTAAACAGTGACATGAACAGTTGTGTTGACAGAAAGAAGCAGGGCACAATTTTTAGACAAGGAAAGGATTAACAGAATCAAGGAAATGTGGCAATTACAAGACTGAGGACATTTAACAGCCATTTAATACATTTTATTAAACAAGATCGAAAGATGTGTCTTAGCTATAAAACATTTTATACATCATAACACTCATTAGTATCTTGTTGATAGAGATTCTTGTTCATAGAAAAAAAATCAGAGGAAAGTTTCTATCAGGAAAACAATGTTTTGAATCAGACCTGAAACTGGAACGAAGTAGTGAGAGTTTTGTCCCATTAAATGTGGGATTTTCTTCAGAAAATCATTATCTGATGTGAAGAAATTCAAGAACAAGGTGCAATACCTGTAAAGATCTTGTCAATTCCTAGGTTATCCTTGTGGCCTGGATCTTGCCTGCTTGAGTTACGAAAAGCACCTTTGAAAAGCTGCTCAGTGGGCTCACAGTGACAACCAGGCTGTCCTTCCCACATTTAGGGGTTCTTAAGGGCTCCTCCTAAACTTGAGAGGCAACTTGAACCTGTTTACTTTATAAGGAAGGCAAAGTTTTCCACTGAATAAAATTTTGGCTTAAAGCTCGTGCTAACTGCAAAATTCTGTGTTAGCCATGGGAATAAGCACAAGGTGTAGTCTGCTTAGATTTCAGTAATTTATCCTCTGAGGCACCCAATGGATAGCAAGTTCAGCCAAGTAGTTTGAGGGAATGTTTAAACAGAACTTTTCCACGTGTTAAAAAAACACCGATGACTGACAGTAAAACATAAGTTAAAGTCATAAGAAAAATAATCACAGAATCCATTCCCATGATGGAGAGCTTTCCAAAGGTACATGAAATCCGATTTGAAGCTAAACAATGTAGCCCATTACAATGTCAGGATTTCTTCTCTTTTCTTAGCCTTAGATACTATTTGACTTGCCACATTTTTTCAAAAAACTATTTTTGCATAGCTGTGATATTCTTGGCCATAATCTGAGCTTCCCACTACAGGGAAGTTTATCAAGTGACATCTCGATTGTTAACCACTCTGTGAAGATGGAAGTATTTGAAAATGTAATTAATAGCTGTTTTTTGTGGTAACTTTGGGAGTTTTATCCTGTATTTCCAGTAAATTGCTTTGAAACATATTTCTTAGTCACTTCTGCTTAGAACTTCTCTTTCCCCTCTCCTTGATCTTTAAAATTGAGGTCAAACTTGAATTTTAGGTCACAGTGGAGAAGTACAAAAATCAGTAACTACTTCATGCTGTGCCTTATAATAACCGCTTCATTTATCCACCATCTTGATGTTTTATCAAAGAGCTGAGAAGCAATGAGTTTCATACTCACTAATTTTTTTAAAAAGGCATATAATTTTGATTGACAAATAATTAATCTTATCAATATATGGTAACCTGAAGACTTCAGCATTAAGTCAAAACTATCTATTATTTCAAGTTCAAGATCTTAATATTCTAGAACTAGAATAGCTTTTGGATATGTTTTGCCAGGTTCTAAGAGGAATCAAAGGAGTTTAACCTCAGCTAAAGTACTTTTACAAATTGCTTTTGTACAGCAGCACTGTCTTCAGAACTCTGAGTAGCTATTAAGGGTTTCTCTTCATGCAACATTTTGTATTTGTGCCCTGGTGGAGTGGCCCCTGCCAGCCAAGGCAGGAATATGCATGGCTTAGCAGCTGGCCAGTCCCCTGCAATGTTCCAGCACCCAGAATGAATGAATTGTTTATTCCCATAATTCCCAGAACTGTTTATGGGAATGAGAAATTAAATCAGGTTAGTTCATTTCAAGCGATAGTCAATAAAAAACGGAGGGCAGCTCAAAATGAAAAATGGAAACAGCTTGCTCTTTTCTAGAATCTCACAGACCCCTGTGAAATGCTCCTAGGTGCAACAGCCTTACTGGTACTAAAGAAAGAAACAGGGGAAGTACTGAAAGAAGCAAACAGGAACTCCAAACCCTACCCCAAATTCAGATCAAGGTTCTAAGAAGTGCTTCAAAATGTAAAATTATAGGCACTTGAAATTGTCCTTTTAATTTCTGTATTCTATAATTATGTTTTCACTGGCTCTTATGAAAGAGAAAGAAAGAGAGGCATAACTGAGGCTGGAGAGATGGGGAAAGCACAGTCCTGTTCTCTTTGTTGCACCTCTTTGCTATTGAAAACTCACTGCTTCTTTTGCAAACTTGAGAGAGGTCAAAAAAGAAGAACAAATGTGACCCCTAGAAAATAATCTCTTTCATCCCCCTTGCTCTGCTAAGGATACACTTCTTGTCTTGCAAATGGAGCCGTTTGACAATCATTGCTCTCAGTGTCTGGTTAAGCTTCATCTTTGGTTCTAACAACCAGTGCACTTTTGACCTCCCTGTGATGTCGTAGACATACAGTGGCAAAAAAGGTCAAGGAAGAACTTTTCCACAAAGATTATAGTCTGGCAAACCTTTTCCTCTGGGCAGCCTTAGACCCTGGATATTGGCCTTATTGGACTGATTTTAAGGAAATTCAAGGTTGC
Source organism: Parus major (assembly GCF_001522545.3). Lineage (NCBI taxonomy): Eukaryota > Metazoa > Chordata > Aves > Passeriformes > Paridae > Parus > Parus major. The sequence goes on along the minus strand of NC_031774.1, from coordinate 35,843,348 downwards.
TGCAGTGTAAGCAAAGACTGTCTCTCTTCTGCTGTTGCTGTGGAGCCCCATACTAGTCCCCTTTCTGAGACACACTTTTCTCTACGCTTTCTTCCGTGTATTTATGGTCAGCACTCTGTGCCTTTCAAAAGGGAGGGCAATAAGAGGTTTTTGTTCTCTGCAAAAGTATGGGCTTCTCTAGCCATGGTGAGAGAAAAGATTGTGACAGGAAAAGTAAGTGCACTTTTGGAAATTACTGAATTATTCAGCTGGCCAGAGCTCATATACAAGCACTAAAAATACACAGAGTATTAAATATATAAAAACATTAATGCTTCTGTTTTTACATTAATAAAAACTAAGCCTTTCAGAAATGTCTTATATAAATACTCTTAATTCTTGAGTTGTAAAACAAGTTAATAGTGCAATAACTCTTTCATTTTTGTCTTAAAAAATATTAAAAGCTTAGTCTTTCACAAGTGGCCAGGAATTGAAATCCAGGCACTAGTCTACCATCTAATCTAGGAGAATTATCGGAAAGATCCATTTAAAGATCTTTTCCTGTAATTGTTTGGTTTCTTCGTGTTTATTTTCTAATACACATGGTATGCGACAAATAAACTTGGTCTCTGTCATCAGCCAGTACTAAAGAGCAATCTGTCATGTGTTATTGTACTGTTCATTTAGCAGCTTTAATTGAGGAAAAGGATCTAAATTCTGAAAAATCTAGTGTTGGCAGCAATGATCATGAATTGCAGTACAAATTAAAATATATAGCTAGTTAATGTATTATTTAACTGATAAATATCTTTAGAACACAGGTATTTATATTTTCTTTTTCCAAAATATTTACAAAAGTAGTAAGAAAAGATTTCATTATGAAAAAGATTGTTTAAAACCTTCTATTTCTAACTGAACCTTGAAACAGATTTCTGTATCTAGAATGAGATCATTAAAAATAGCGAGTAATATGCAACACCGTAGCAAGCTTATATATTTAAAATGCTAGAATGCTACTTAGCCAAAAGTATTGGCAGATGATGAAGTATAGTCTGGATGAAACTGCTACAGCATGAGGAAATCACTATGCCTTTTTAAAGCAGACAGTATGTAAAGGTGTTCAAAGGTTTGTACTAAGCACGGGCACTGCAATACTTCTTTCAGCCATTTGCCACACTTCAAACAGGTGCTGACCATCTGATCCTTTAGGCAGATTCATCCCACTTCATTTGCACTTTTATGAGTTCGTATGAGTTGTGACTGGTTTCCACCTAGGTAGTGGAAAATTACCTTGCATAAAGACTGGCTATTTATGGGGCCACTGTGGCATTGTTTTACACCATAACAATATTGCCTTTTTAAGCAACTGTATCTTAGTCTCATCCAGTTTCCCATGTTGTATCTCGTGTCAACACTTATTTATTTATACACTGCTTTGCCCTAGTGTATATAAGACTTCACTATCCAGCTTCCACTTTCCAGTACTGCAGAGGAAGAAATACTCAATGATCTTTTCCCCCTTTCATTCTAACCATGTTCTCTGTGTTGAGAATAGAATTTCCTGATATGCAAAATAAACCATGAGAGTCTGCAGCCTGCTTTGTGGTGTAGGCATTACTAGTAGGTGAAACAGCAAGAGCTCCTTTTTTCAGACCCACTATTTATGGATGCTTGTGTAGGAACAGCTTACAGCTTCTGTTCACTAAGATTGTCACAATGAAATTACACTTATGGACTTCAGACCTGTCTTTAAATATGGATGGGCATAAATGGAAGAACTTCATACTATGCAGATTTGCTTCTTTTTAAAATTTGGCTGATGAGAAACATATAGTGTGTTTATTTGAGAGAAGGAGTACAGAGGAAATGTTGGGGGGTTTTTTGTTTTGACCTTTTAAGAACAAACATACTCTCCCAAAAACTACTGTATTGTTACCTCTAGTGCAAGGCAAAAATAACAATATAATCAAAAGAAAGACTGGGGAAAATTACTCAAATGAGATGTTCATTTGAATGTTTTGGTGTGTTGTCTCATTGGTAATGAAGCATAAGATAAGGACATTTTTATCCAAACTGATGTTTCATAAAATAATATTGTAAAGATGATATATTTACTGGGTAGTTTTTAGATTCAAGTACATAATTGTAGACATTGCAATAGTTCTTTTAGTAGCCCACACCTACCTTGAGAAATGTTTTTCTTTGTTGTGCTGAAGCCACACCAAATCATTCTACTCCATTTTCTGGCTTATATACATCACTTATCAAATTCTACTTTCCAAGGAACCAATCTGTGAGTTCATTCTTCCCTATTAAAGACTGTCAGCTGCCATTCACCAGGGTGCCTAGGAAGTTTCTCTCACATTTTTAAGCCTTTGTTTTCCAGCTCAACACACATATTCAGTGCTGAAAGTCAAGCTTTTCCCCAGAGGCCCATTTTTCCACAGCACCAGATCCCTATGTGTTTGTTGCAGATACTAAATAACTGCAGTTCTAATACCTCTAAAAATGTCATGTCAAACTTCTTTTTAGAAGAGCTGGATGAAATTCTCAGCTCCTGTTCACAGAAGTCAGGGTTCAGCTGCAGATCTGTTTTGATGATATCTCAGCCTCTGTTCACAGGTGCCAGTTGCAGAAGGTGAGACAGGGCAAACCAAGAACATTGTTCTGGCAGTGGCAAGAGTGACAGGAAGTATGCTCCTGAATTTTTTTTTTCTTCGCGTAAACTTCATGAGTATACCATAAAAAATAATTATTAGGATGTAGATTTCTAAAATTAACATGAACTTTCATCATAACATAATTTTAATTTTATGAAGCTTAAGGCATACTTTGAGATATATTTCATTAGTGTGTTAGCTGTCACAGTAAGAATCAGTAAAGACAAAAATTGTTGATCACCATTGAAAAAACATTAAAAAATCATTTTAGTGTTTATTATATTCTAAAAGACCACCTGAATCTTTGTGTGAGGATATACAAGTTGGCTTGCAGTTGAAACTACATCGGTTTTTTTCCTAAGAAATTTTTAAATTAAGAATTCCAGTTGCATGCAAAACATGGTTTCTCTCCAGACTTGATTTAAAGATTCGTGAAGTAAAAGTCCTGGTACAGAATTGTCTTGAATGAAAAAATATGCATATAATTGTATAAAACTTTCAAAGTACCATGAAAGTCTAAGACTTATTATTGGTTTATCACCTCAAACATGTTGTTGTAGATACCATTTATGGATGCTAAATTCTGACAGTGCCTGTACATATTACAGGCTGTACAGCTTCTCAGGCTGGTCCTGAGAAAGTAGTCTGGGAAAGAATTAAAACAATCCTCAGGGACACAAAACAACCTTGCAGGTGTTGTTATGTGTTCCTTGTTTTCCTTGCAGGAGAAAGTCAGGGGGGTGGTGTACCCCACTGACCAATGATGGTAATGTAGCAGTTTACTAACCAATAAGAGTTTCCTTTCTGTACTTTCCACGTATCTGTCTATAAAGCAGGCCTGCAAGCAATAAACTAAAGGATCCTCTTGTTCTGACTCCCTGAGAGTCTGTGTCGTTCCTTCCAGCCGTTCCCAATCGGAACGACAACCATTATATCAGATGAGTTTGAAAACTCCAGTTTTCCATTTTGCACTTTATTTGACAAGCTGATTTATAGTATAGAGCAGTTTAAGATCTCAGTCCCCATGGAAAGAATTGAGCTGTACTGACATGGTCATGAGCATTCCTCCATCAAGGCATGTGATTAAAGAAGGAGTATTCTTCTGAAATATTGTTACCCAATTGGCCTGAAATATGAGTGTTTTCTTTATTGAAATATAATTTATGACCATCAACTCTGTCTAATTAAACATGTATATATTAAATGCAACATAACTGACTATAATTATCCACAAAATCTAATTTGTGATAAATTTTTATGCTGCAACACAATGGTTTCTAAAGTAATTAAAATAATTTTGGTTCTGACACTACATCTTCATTTTTAACAGTGGAATGATGAGAAAGGAAAAGATACCCAGACATTTTCTATGCATTTTGTATGTGCCTTGAGTCTGTTGTTGGCTCATTTTTGATTGCCTCAGAGAAAAACAGAAATTTGCCATCTTTCTTTAGCCATTTTTGCACTGAATTCAGGAAATTTGCCCTGTCCTTTCAGCAGACAACAGATTTCATCATGGAGAATTAAGGTTGTCATTCATTTGGACTAACCTCTTCTCTTGGCACAGCCACCTTGTCTATATTTACACTCCTTTACAATCCCACAAAGCTATTTGACCCAATAATTAAAAAAAATAAATTCCATAGATTAATTTTATATCTTGTGAAGGAGTATTGTATCTCCTTCCATCATGTCTGAATTCACTACCAGTCCATTTCCATGGGTGACTTGTTATTATGTGGCTGGGAGAAGATGACAGATTTGTCTTAACCAAATCATACATTATTTTGAATGCTGTCAAGTTTATTATGTTACAAAATGCTATCAAATAGTTATAGATATATACTACAGGCATGACTCAACCTTCCTTCTCACTCTCCCTCCATCTTTCCCTTTCCCTTTCCCTTTCCCTTTCCTTTCCTTTCCTTTTTTACATTTCCAGATTCAGTATATGGTATAGCTGAGGACTAATCTGCTGATACACCTGCTGCCTTTGTCTTCCCATCTTACCGTGGCCATAAGGAGTGGAGAGTGGCACAGAAATATGTACTAACAAGTCACAATTTGACTTTTCTCACAGCTGACAATAATTACCAAGAACACATTCCTCCCCCTCCAAAGAAATCACACAGATACCCCTCCCCCTCAGAGAAGAAACCTCCTCTTCAACACCCTGTGTTTAATGCAATCAAATGTTAATTAACTGACAATGGTACACCTGATTGATATGCTTGGCATAACTGAACAGCAGATTCAGAAAAATGAGTATTCATGAATAGTATCACTTTACAATTTCCAATAACAACGCTAGCAACAGAGAGAAATCTCTTTCAAAACAGTGTATGCTCTTATTATTCTACAAGTACTTTAACCAAAGCTAGTTTCCATCAACCATCCTTGAAACTCCACCTCCTTTTCTGCTTCTCTTCTTTTTCTTTTTCTTTTTTATCAGCCAGAATGACATTTGCCAATCTGAATCCTCCCTCCATCCTAGTTGGCACAGTGTCAGCATCATGTGTCTCCAGTAATATTTTTACTCTAAAATTACTGAGTTATACAATTCTGACTTCGCTTTTAATTTAGCTTATTCCCCCATTCTCCAGAAATAAAATAATACTACTTGCTATTTCAAAGGAAGTTCTATTTTTAAAGCACTGAAGCACTTAGAATTCCTCCTGCCAGCCCCTTTCTCTTCACTCCAAGCCACTATGGCTCTGGTGCCACTTGCCCACCTCTTAAAGCATTACCTGTAAATTGTCCATTGCAAACATAAGTTGCAAACCCTTAATTTAGTTCCCGAGTCGTGCAAGAAGAAAAGGCATGAGCAGAGAAATTTTCAGCTTGGAAACCAGGGGGTAAGATGCAGGAATACATACAATGAGCAGCAGCAGGTATGAGAAACATTTTATGTTGTAATTTAAGGCAAACTCCTTACAGAGGAGCCTTTCTTTAGTAGCCATATTAAAAGTGGAAAATTGAGCTCTATGTTCATGAAAAGCTTTTTAAAGGCTTTGCCTCCACAAAATATGGCCAAAAGCAGCACTGATCAGCTCAGCTAGCACAGATAGCAACCCAACAGAACTATGACACTGGGTTTTTTTGGTTCATGCTTCAACCATTGAAAAGATGTTTCTGTTAAGTTTTCAGCACTTCAAAAGGCCTTATTTTGAGGTAAGTAAAGCAAAAACTGTAGATTTGTCTAGCATCAACATGTCAGGATAAATAATGACCAGATAATAGAAGTATAATAATGCTACTCCATTTGGAATATTCTTGATTAATCTACTGGCAGGGACTACTAGCATTTACAGAATGACTGCTTTTTTGTTTTCTTTTCCTTTTATAATTATTTTTTCCGCCATTGTGTATTATTTTAAGACTGCTTGCTAAAATTTCTTTTTCAAGCTTGTTAGAGGCAGATGTTTCTCAGCCCAAATTTGCTTCACTTCCTCATGAAGCAACAACAAAACCCATGGCCTCCAAAGTGAACTCTGCATCCAGGTTTTTTTATTCAAGAGGTACAGAGCAGAAATTCAGGTATATATGCACCATAGCCTGTATGAGAAATTGACATACCACCTTGCCTAAGGGGCACGCTATTTTCAGCACTTCTTATTTCATGAAAAAAATGAAAATATATGGAATATATGGTTAGTGTTCACTAGCAGTTATTCTGAAGTCTGACTTTTTTTTTCCACTCTGTAAATGAGTTGCATTAAGAATGGTTTGTCCTTTTCCACTATTTCTTGTCAAATATGTTTTCCTTTCCCTATCACTCTCATAATGTTTGGAAAATGCTACAACTAGAGCCTTGCTGCATTCAAAACATCCTTACACTCATTGTAAGAAAGAAATTTTTTTAAAATATTTAATGTGTTTTAAAAATTATTTTCCCTTCCACTTCCAGAATGTCACAGAGACATGGGCTCAACATAAGGCAGAGGTAAAAATATTTGCTTATCTAACTGTTCTTTTTTTACCATATTTAATTTAATTTTAATCATTATATAATTCTGTGATTCTTGTAAATTTTAATAATTACCTTGACAATAACTATGATATCACAGTAATATTCATAACCTAAAATTACTTATTTATACAATTCTAACTTCAGTTTTAACCTAGCTTATTTCTCCACTCACCAGAAATAAAGTAATACTACTTGCTAGTGCAATGGAAATTCCATTTTTAAAGCAGTGAAACACTTAGAATTCCTCCAGTACATAGACTTAAGTGATGCCAAGCTCACTTATGGCATAGTCCTTAATGATATTTTTAATATCAGAGATAAGTGTGTGTTTTCTGAGCAAACAGTGGTCATATGAAAAATGTAAGCTTTTCAGGTTGGTAGAAAAGGAATAAAAGACAGGGCAGCTCTGAAAAATCAGACACACAGCACTGAAGGCAATAGATCAGATGTCATTTGTTGGCCAAAACCCGTCTCAAAGTGATGCTATTATGAGGAATAAGTTTGTTATAACTTGTCAGTGAAGGAGATTGACTTGGCTAAGAACTTGACATCCCTGTTAATCCTCTTGAGCCAAGTACGGTCTGGCCCAAACATTAATAACCCCTTTTCTGTGCACAGCAGAAAAATTTACAATGTTGCTCCCAATGTCTTCAGGCCAAATAAAAGAAAAAAGACCAAAAAAACAAAAGTAGCCCTCTTAGCTGATACACGTTATTCAAAATATGTTGTTTTCATCAACACAGGGGAATTGGAATGAAATGCTGAAATATGTGGTGTGGAAGGCTATGTCCTCTGCATCCTGTTACCAAGGAGGAAGGTCAAGATGCTGTCTAGATGACAGCAACTCTTTATTTGAGTTTATTGCAAACAACAGGAATATGAGAATATTTTCATGTGTTTGCATGCTGCTGTGCATACATGTGTACAATGAACAACACAAATAACTGTAAGAACATGGAGACATCACCTGACTTTCTTACCAGCACAGTGGTACAGATGCAATGTTCCACTAAAAATCTTTTACTTACCTTGGGAAAAATGCTAACCATTAAGTGAGAAAGGCATGGCTTAGAAGGCTATCCATATTTAAAACTAATGTGATTGAAACAAACATTTTAACTTGTAGTCCTCGGCACGTATTTTAGCACTTGTGTTAGTGTGCATTCCCTTTGCTTAGAGCTGGAGAGCTCTGGCTCTCTGTGGGAGGAATGTGAAATAGGCAGGAAGAGGAGATCCATGTGTCAGGGCCATTGCTGTCAAATGGCCTCCTCACACATTGCAGATGTTGTTCAAGCATGAGCCAGGGAGTGTGTGGAATAAAAAGCAGCCTATGTAACTTTAGTAGGGAATAAATTCTGCAGAAAGCTTGCAGCATTCTTCTGTTCCACAAAAGAATTTCACCAGCAGGAATGAGTTCTATACAGGACTCTGCATGGGCTGATCTTAGGGGTACTCTTGGTATATCAACATTTGTTTTACACCATACCAATATTTTCCTTTAGGAAATTGCAAGAAGTTCCAGCACAGTATGGCCATAAGCATGGCTTATGCTAAGAAAGAAAACTGTTCCGTGGAATAATATATATCAGTGTTTCACTTAGAAATCAATTTTTATTGACAACAAAGTCAATTCTGAGAATAAAAATTTTTAAAAGGGTAAATTTTCTGGCCAAAAAGCGAGTAGCTGATAATGATGGGTCTTGCATCAACAGTCATAAAAATGATGACTTTGTCTCATGAGACCAAATAATGAAGATCTGGGATTGCTAGTCAAATTAAAATATACCAATCTCTCAGAGAGGAACCACAGAAATTTGAGTTGTGACCATATAATATTTCACATATTGTATGATGAATATGTGGTTTATTGATTTGACAAGTAATACTGTTTTCCCTCTGGAAAAAAGTGAATTTGTGGCAAATGGCCTAATAGAATGGTACAAGTAATTGATGGAGTTCTGCACAGTCTGTTGGGTGAGATGACAGATCCAAAAAGCCTCTGCATTATTAGTTTGCCTGTTGTCACAGTGCAAGGTGTGGCTATAGTCAAAGTAAGTTTAAAAAAATATTTAGCATAAACCAGAAAACACTAGGGAGAAAATAAGAATAATTATTAACTCAATTCTTCTGTCACGACCATTTAAAAATCATGGTTGAGATAATTCATAAATAAATATAATCGCCACTGCAAAAATTTTACTAAAATTAGGGGTTATATTTTGAATTACTTTATATATATATATATCTTATAATATTTAAAGTGGTCTTTAGATGTATAGTTATACATTTTAGGTAATTATAGGTTAACTTGTTAGACTTCTACATGATAAAAGATATGCAAGTGCAGAAATCTCTGCAGATTCAAAAGGTTCACATAATAAATACTTTTTCTTATTTATACTTAAAGATAAGCATTGTTCCTGCTGCCCTACACACCTCACAGCCTGCCTAAGGCCACACTGTGGAAATTTAAATTGAGAGACAAATAATTTGCCTCTTGCAGTAACAGGAAGCTGTTAATAATTTGGAGAACATGAGATTGTTCTTAAATACCTGCTCTTTCAGTGCTGCATGAATATATCTTTTGGTCAGTATAGTTTCTCTCTGCTTACAGCTAAGCTTGTCAACTGATGTACATTTTTTAAAAGAGGAATGTTGAAGCTTTTTGTAAAAACATTTATAGAGTTGGAAATATAATGATTAAAGGTGGCATCAGAGGGCATTGCTTATCTTTTAAATTTCCTGACATTCCTTCCCAATGGTGTTTTTAGGAGATGAATGCCATCATTTGCAGAGTTAACTTATAAAGCTGGCTGCTTGGCCTTTTTTAGCCCCTCAATATAGTTTTAGCACAAGATAAAAGCACTTGAAATGTACAATCTAAGTCATCAAAACAGCCAACATCTAGCCAATGTCTAGATAGAGCTTATTCAACATGAGTATGTAAATGAATGAAATTTTAAGAATTGGACAACAAACTGTTGCTGATAAACAATGAAAAGTTCTGCTTTGAATTACTATATAAGATACTAAATATTTGTGTCTCCTTGTTTGGCCCAAAAGACCGACAAAATCTTTAATGGCAAAGTTCTTTACCTCTGATTTAGATAATACAAATCTTCACCAGTTAAAGAGTCGAGTATCTGTAGGGAATATTTGCAGAGAAAACCGTATTCTTTGGAATTTTGATAAAGCATTCTGTGTTTGGAACGCAGGTAAAACAGATCACCAATTCTGTTTTTTTTTTCCTCAATAAACTATGTTTATTGTGCCAATTCTAATTACCATGCAATCTAATGGTTTTAAGGCTTATAATTTCCACATCACTGGACATCACAAACATGAAAGCATTTTATACTGTCATTATACATCAATGTTTGCAGTTGGTTATACATATATACAGAAATTATTCACACATCTTAACCTTGCTATTTCCTCCTTTCAAATCAACATAATTTTACTGTGAAAGCAGCTTTTTAATAAATGGTATAAGAAATACAGCAAGGCACACATTTTTTAAAAACTTTTTTTCTCATTACCACCTCAAGAAGCATAAAAACCCAAAATGTTATACTTAATTCAGTAGAATGTCAACAGTTTCTAATATACAACACTATGTAGTTGTTTCTTGAAGTGTTGCATAGATTAAATTTTTTAATTAAATAAATAAAATGCCATTTATTTAAATTGCTTAATTTTTAGATGTATTGAATCAGGAGGACCAATGACTTCTTTTTGCTGCAATCCAACAAAATAGTCACTTTAAAAGCAAAATAGTTTCAATAAACTTATGCATTATACAGATAAATATTAAATTTGATACATAAAATAGAAGAGTACTGACAGGTACAATTCTGAAAAGATGAATCAGACTGATCGTGAATTCTATAGAACTTTAAAGAACAGACCAGTGGTAAGTAGAACAGGAGCATCCAATTTAGGAAGTGGAGGTCATTAGAGGTAGCTTGGGAGAGGAATCCATATGAAAGCAAATGGCCTTGCTACAAAACAAAATGATCACTAAAATAGGACTAGCTTATGCAGCCCGACCACAAAACCAACATGGACAAACCACATTTGGAAAAAAAATTTATCTTGGGAGTCAGTTTAATGAAGGGCAGTGATACAATGGAATTGGAGGTCATCCCAGGGTTTACAGGATGAACCTGCACCTGAATTGCAGCCAAGTTTCTAAAAGGAAACAGAAAAGTAATAGTAGGTTACAGAAAATGAAGTTTTATTTGCAAAACATAGGTCTTTCAGAACAATAATAGTTAGCCATTAAATGGTCACATGCCAGAGCCTTTAATGCAGAAGCATACAGTAGGCAGAAAATGAATTTTAACAGCCTGAGGTACAAGTTAGTGTAAAAAAAATGAATTGATGTAGAAAAGTTACTGATTTTCATAAAGACTTTGTTTCTAAAGAAACAAGGGTATTCATCACATTGGACCTTTTCCCTGGATCTTGTCCTCATCTTTGCCTGTGAACTTACCTTCAGCACACAGAAGTGCACCAACCAATGAAAACATGGAAATTTTCAACACTCAAGCAACAAAAAGATCTATCCAACAATTTTTTTTAGTATTTGTGCAAACATATGTAGTGAAACTTCAATGGAGCAGAGGAAAAGATTGTCACAGAAGTGTTCTGTGAATAGAATTGTCAGTATCATCACTGCATTTTTAAATTCTAAATAACTATTTAGACACTTCTAGTACCAGCAATGAGTTAAATTTGCCTACTATAGAATTATCCAGCTCAGAGTTTAGGGTTAAACTATTCAGCAAAGAGCATGAGCTTATGATGAGAATTATGAAGAAATAACTGTCAGAATACAGCTCAAAGATTAGTGCAAAGTACATCTCATAGGCATTTCCTAGGAGGCACTCCAGACATGCATTATGTGCCTTCCAAGTTAAGCAGGAATATCTGGATCTACCCAGTTACCATCTCCTTTGATCTTTCCTGTAACTGTTTTCCTGTAACATCCCTCCCCATTTATACACAAAATACTCTTACTTGAAAATAGTGAAAAGCTCAACCATCTGTTTAACTATTAATGAAGAACTGATCTGAATAAAGTGGAAGATTGTATCAAAAGATTTCTACAATTCTGGCATGAGTAAGAAAGGCCTCACTGATGGATCAAATTTTTCAAAAATTATGTAATTCATAGATTTAAATACAGGATTCTCTGTTTATTTATCTTTTTTTAAAGTCAGGTACTGTAAGGAGCTAAAAAGTCAGACTGCCTTAAACTCTATAAAGAAACTTTATATTTACTTCCCTATAAAAATCTCTAGGAAAAAAAAAAAAAAAAGATAAGCAAAGATTTCGATTATTATTGTAGTTCCAGTCTCTAAAAGTAAATTACTATATACTAACTATTATGTAAACTCATTTTTTTTTGTTCTCCTGTAGTAAATAAATAACTAACAGTCCTTTGCATTTATGTACCATCATTTATCTGTGGATCTCAAAATACTTTTACATAAATAAGCTATCCTTCATAGGTGCCAGCGATCATTATTCTCATTATTTTGTTGCTAAAAAAACAGAGACAAAGAAGGAAAAAGTCATACAAAATATCTATTGCTGAGCAGGAAATAACAGTCAGGCTCTTTGAGCACCAGTGTGGGGTTTCTCCTGGTGATAGTAAGTGGCAGAATATTCTATCTAATATTGCAGCGCTGTCAGATAAAATCAATTTAGTTTTCTTAAGTGCAAGTAAATTACTTTTCCCCTAAATTAAGTTAAAACTTAAATTTGAAATACAGAAGTAAGGAAATAGCTTTTGGGTTTACTTGTAAGAGCTAACAAATTACATACTGAATTCTAAGGCATCCTCTAGAAAAGACTTTGGATAGAACACATAAATGTAGATCCAGAATGTATTGATCTCTATGCATATTGAATTTGAAACTAGAAGTTCCCATCCCATTGGTGAGTCATGGCTCACAGGGACAGCAGAAGATTGCATGATCTCATGTACAGATAGATCTTTCAAGGTGACCCCTAACTGGGAAATAAAATCTGCACAGCTTTAGGAGCTACCTCTGTTGAAGAGCTGCATGTGGCTCATGTGAAACACTAGTCAGTGCTGGCAGAGATATTTTTGAGCCTGCCCATAGAATTGTTATAATTTTCCCACTATGGTCTTTTTATTTTGGTTTTGGTTATGTTGTTGGTTTTTGCTTGTTTGTTTTTTGTTGTTGGTTTGGTTTTGTTTTTTTGTAGCACACTGTTAAACAACAGGATTGCAACATTTGACAAAAATATTTATTCACTATTAGTTTTATTCTCTTGTACAGCCAAGGTAAATACTAAAACAGTACAAAATCAACCTACATTTGAAACCATGCATTTTTCAGCTTTGAATTCTCAGTAGGCTTTTAAGGTACACATATAGTATAGATTTTTTTTCTAAGTATTGCAGCTACACATGGAATTACACATTTAAATGAGCTTACAGCACAGGTGCTTCAGGAAAAATAATGGTGTTTGCCATTTATCCTTCAAATTAAATAATGTGTTTTTAAATAGTAACTTTTTTCATAATACACTTATGGGAACAACATTTATCTGTCACATTTTAAAAGATGTATTAGTAATAAATGTAAATTACCTTTGGAAAATCAGTAATTAGCCTCATCAAAAAATAAACAATCTGCCACCAAAAAGATAATCTTTAGCATAGTTAAGTATAATAACTGTTATTTGAATAAGTTAACAAATTAGGATAGATTGCTTCTGTAATTCATTCCCCATAGCATGAGAGATGAAGTTAAAGCATCAAGCTTGTGAATGGGGGAAGGGAGCTCAGACTTTAGTGAAACCAAACCTAGCAGCTCATATTTTCATTTTTGGTATGTCAGAGATAAACTGGATGTATTCTAGAACTTTACTACTGGGAATGATACAGTACATAGTTTCCATGGAGGTAATGCTATGTGTACAAGTTAAGAACTAGTGTATCTTCCTACATATAAAAAGTGGGAATGTAGTGTGTGAAGGGCTTTGTTCTCCTAAAATAATTTGTCAGCCCGCGGGCAAAAGTGGAAGCTATAACATAACCCTATTAAGCTGTTGCATGAAGATTCTGCATTATATTTTGTTGCATCATGGGGCATTTATTTATCCTCTATGTCCAATCTTAGATGTCACACAAACTGCATATTTCATTTCCAGTCTTAAAGAAAAAAAATCTGGCTACCATGGAAGTAACTATAAAGTTCTGAAGAGTGAGGTAAGTTTATGCAGTATTTTGAGATCCTCAGAGCAAAAGTACTAATAAATTGAAAAGACATGTCATTGTCTTCATCGGGGAAAGAATGAGAACAAAGATAAAATCACACTCACTACAGCAAGTACTCTTCCTCAAAATAAAATTATAAAAATAAGTGAAAAATAAGAAAACTAATAAAACAATAACTTGGAAAGCTTATGTTTACATCAGTTTCAGTTAACAGTCTCAGACTTTGTCGTCACGTCAATTTCCAAATAGAGATTTCTATATACACAGTCCATTTAATTTAATTCTAGAATACATAAAAAAATCTATGAGTTTTGTAATTCATAGTTGATTTCCATTCTCCAGTTGTTTGGATGTGTCCAAGTATTAACCTAATTGGCAATCAGCAGGTCATGATAGTCTATTTCAAAGCCAGAAATATTCCAGAAATATCCTTTTTGCTATGAGGGTTCCAAGATAACACATTAGTCAAATAGAGATGTGTTGAGATAGTAGCAAGCTGTAGACTACTGCTGTAAAAACTTAAAGGCTTTGCTAGATATATATATATATGTGTGAATGTGGGAATGCTGGGTAAGCCACCAATAAATGGAAAGCCCAAAGCTTAGAAATATAACAAAATCAAAAATGAGGAAGTTAGATCTCTAAGAGCAGCAAAGAAATTTATTTTGTATAAATCAAATGAGATCCTCTGCTACAGGTGCATAGTTTGCCATAGGAGAATACTAAAGTTTTCCATGGGCAGTAATGAATTACAGCCTTTTCTCCTGGCAATACCATTGAATTGTAGCATAACTTAGGTTGGAAGGAAACTTGAACATCAACTGGTTCAACCCCCTTTTAAAAGGAAGGCTGCTTTCAATGGTAGAAAAGATTATTCAGGGCCACATCCACTTGGATTTTGAAAATCTCCACAGATAGAGATTCAAGAACTTCTCAAGGAAACATGTCCCAGGTTTAGCCTTGTGTTTTATTGGAAATTCCCTTGCTACAGCTTCTGGCAAACAGCAGCATTTGGAATTGGATTGGCATTTGGAGTTGCTGCTCTGTCTGTGGTCTGCTGGAGGAGTGTTTCCAAAGAATAATGGCATTTGATAGAGCTGTGCTGGCTTTTGGGTCACCAAACTAGTGAGACTGAAATCAGCAGTGCTGCAGGCTAGGAACAGATCCATAAGTTGCTTTGTAGATCCTCTTCTGTTATTAAATGTGCAGTTATTGTTCCACATTTATGTGAGGTCAGAAATTCCAGATCTGAACCACTTTCAAACACTGGTAGAGATAGGATCACCTGTTGCCTTAGGTTTGACCATCTTATTCACGTTTCAAAATGCTTACCAAAAAATAAAAACAAAATGCTGCTGGGTGACTATCAGTTTCCATCTCCATTACTCTCACATTATTTACTTTCATGATGTTGTAAAGATCTGTTGTTTTGGAAACCTCAGCTTTTGGCCCAATGCTATGTTGTAATAATTTTGTTCTTAATAATGGCTTACTGAATTAAAGTCATGATAAACTGACATCAGGAGATGACTTATTATCACTCTGTTCTCCAGTCTGCTTAGCCATTCTTTATGGTTTGTCTAGAAACATTGTAGAACTCCAACTCACTAGTCAAACAAACTGGTTCTTGTAGAACTGGAAGTTCAGCTTTATCAAGTGCTTTTGAACCCCTTCTAAGACCAGCTGACTGCAGAGAAAGGCATCAATGAGCAGAGATGTTTTCTGGGTTTCTCAGCTGAGGAGGGAAAGGAGGCTGATATAATATGTTTGAAGAATTCCCAGGTTCTGCAAGATAGCAGACTTGTTCCAGAAGGGAGCAGCTCCAATCAGTGCAAAGCCAAAGGGCAAAAAGCAATTAGTATTCACTGCATTTGTTGGCTAGTGGCATGTAAACTGGGATTATAGTGTAACTGAAACAAATAATATAGCACTATCATGAAACCAGGAAGCCCTGGCTGACGATTCATCTCCTTTCATTGTACAAAAAAAATTTAAAAAAAAAAAGTTTTTTTAAAAAAAAAGTAAAAAAAAAAAAAAGTGCAACTTGTAGAGTACATACCTGTTTTTAGAATAATCTATGTGCCTGGAGAGGGTTACATTCTATCTGTGCATATTTATATGTCTTTCCTTATGAAGTTTCAGGAGATTTTCTTCACAAATAAGAGTTTTTCTGTTCTGATGCAAACCATCCTTTTTCTGTGAATGGCCAGGCTTTATCTGAAACTCTGTAGCTGAAGCCTCTTCAGAAGCAGCAACACATCCTTTTTTCTCTTCTGCTCCAGGTGATTTTCCTGCACTACTCTTTTTGGTGTTAACGTCTGGAGAATTCTTTTCCAAACTTTCATTTTGTCCATCTGAAAACAGCAAATCATCATCAGCATTTTTCAAATTACTTGATGCACATTTTTTGCTAGTATCTGGAATATTTATATCATTGTTTTCCCCACATAAGAAAGATAAATCCCTACCTTCAGAGGAAGTTTTAACTTCTAATGACTCTGGAGTCATTTCACCTAGTGACTCTGCAGATGTTTCAGAAATAGTGTTAGAAATAGGTTGCTGCTGCTCAACTTGTGCTTCAGAAGAACCATTAGAAACAGAAAGCTGCTGCTGCTCAACCCGTTCTTCCTCTGGACAGGCTTCAAAGAAGCATTCAATATCTTCTCTCTCATCTGTGAAGTCCTGTGGCACAGGAGTGCTGCTCTTTTCCTCTATGTATTTGATTACCTCTCCACAATCACTATCATGAGAAGAAAGTGAAAGATAGGAATAGAAGTCCCCTTTTCTTAGTTGGATGGGTCTGTGAGAGTGTTCTAACACTTTTTCCTTGATCTGCGCTAATGAAGCTGGACCAGATGACTCACACTCAGGCTGTGACTTACTTTTCAAAGCTGTTGATGCCATGTCTATTATCTCCCTAACAAAATTGTGTACTGAGCCATCTTCCATGTTTTTTTTATCAAAATCAGCAGATTCACAGTTACAGCACAAGTCAAGACCATTGGCTGATGAGTTGCATTCTGCTTCACTGGATTTCAAGGCTGCACAGCAATCGGGAAATTTTTCAGTAATGTTTATTCTATGTTGCTGACCACTAGGTAAGGATGGCTGTAAAGCTGTATCTTCTATGCCTACAGAACTAATTTCTGAGGAAGATTCAAGGCAAGGCTTTTTTGCAGGAGAGGAAGCGACAGAGTGATGATCAGGCTGAAGATGACTCTGACATTCTCTTGGAGAGTTCCTGGATCCAGCTGAGGACAGAACTGTCTCCTTGCCATCCATGTGTGAATCATCTGAACTGTCTGTAAATGCTTCACAGACACCACAGTCATTTTCAGCTTCTCTGACATCAAGTGATGCATGGGTTTTGGGGGTTGCTGCTACCCTATCAAGACCTTCCTTTTGGCTGCTGAGAGTATTTTCGACATTGCCATTCTCCATATCATCCACAAGCTGATCCTTCACAACCTGAGAGATGTGTTTCATTGGGTGACTCTTTGTTCCTTTTTCACGATCACAAGGTACATTCTTACTATTGCCATTATTTTCTGATATTTTCTGTACTGAACCATTCAATAGTGTTTCAATGCTTAATGTATCTGTGGCTTTTGATGTCTCATTACTAACTTCTTTACTGCGCTGAATTTCATCACTGAGGTTACTTTTTCTTTTCTCCCTTGTCAAGGAAAATTTTGGTCTAATCCAAGTTTGGAGCTCGTTTTTTATATAATCAAGTCCTGAAATTAAATTGCATTCTTCATAAATATCCTCATCAGTTGCTATACTGGAGTCGTCATCTTCATCTTTGATACCTAGCTCTTCCTCAGTTAAGGTAAGGGTGGAACTTGAAAGCAAATCACTGTCATCTTCATCATCAGTACAAGCAGAAGTGCAGGAGACATTAACAATCATGCTGACATTGACATCGCTCTCATCAGCTACAGATCTATTAAGATGTTTTCTAAATGATGCATTTGAATCTGGTATTTTATTTCTGTGTAGTACAATGTCTTCAGAGCAGAGAGAAAGATCCTCGCTGCTGCTGAGTTCAGTGAGAGAAGCTGCTGAATCTTCATTGATTGAAGATGCAATATCCAGAGACAGCTGTCCAGTAAAAGACATTTTTTGAGAGCTACTTTGGAGTGTTATATCAGAGATGCTGCGCTTTATTTTTTGATCGGAGGGACTCTGGATATTCTCTAAGCGATTCAAAAGATCTAATGTCCTTTTACTGAGCTCTCCAACAGAATCACTGCTTGCACTTATGTCTCCAGAGCCATGATGACTAAAAAGATCTTCATTGCTCTTGTAGGAAGTCAGCCAGCTCTCCAAAGAGGCACTTCGTTGAAGACCATCTCCACTTTTAAAAATACCTGAGCTGAACAAATCACCCACTACAGACAGAGATTCTAAAGAAGAACTATGAGATAAAGTTGAAACCTGTCTTGTATTCTCTGTAACAGGTAATTTTCCTACAGTTTCTGCAGATTTAGAGGAATTGGGATCTGATTCTCCACAGATACTTGCCAGAGTATGATCATGAATAAACCCATCTGGTTGTAACTCTCCAGACTTACGTTCAGATTTACCAGATATTTTGTCAAAACAAAAGTCCTGAAACAACCTGCCCTCTGTATGTGTTTTTTCAATCTGCGATTTTTTCATTATTACTGGTAATTTGAATTTGGAGCCCTGAAGATATGAGTAATCATAAAATGTAAACACATCATGTTTTCCTTGCAATTCTTCTAGACAACCAGGGTTAGATTTAGTAATGCCGTCCAAATCCTCATCATTTTCACTTCCACAACATGCAGAAGGAGCCAATTGGAAATCATCTGAAAGACTAGTATGATCTTCTTCATCTTGCTTTAGGGTTGGTTGTATTACATTATCCACTTGGCTTTCCACATGCCCAATTTCAGGATTACTCTGACTGCTTTCAATATCATTCAGCAAAAAAATTTCTGAATTATTTGTAGTTTCTGTATCACATTCACTCACTATCCCACTCTCACTCTCAGAATGCCTGCTTATGTTTCCACTCTGATACATGCAGTTATATGGTTTCCCCAGTGTGGTACCTCCTATTAGATCTGGCAGGGATTTGGTAGATGAAAATGATGAGTCTTTACTGAGACTTTTGTTTAAAATGTTAGACTGCATTACACTGGAGAGTCTGGATGTTTTTTTCAAAAAAGGCATATGTTTTTTCTCTGATAATTCAATATTATGAAGACTATAGACCTGATAGATGTGAGGATTTGTAGGGGAAGTAATGTTGGGGCAATAAAGAGGACTTCCATGATTATTGATACTTTCATCTTCATTCACATCATTATCACCACATTCTTCTGAAGCAGGTTTCTGGTTTAGATCATCCTTGTTGAGCTCCTGATCAGGATCACTTAAGTCCTCGTGAATACTGATGAGCTTATTACTTATGTCAGTTTCATCCCATTCTAGTGCATCTTCACTTGGACCATTTAGATCCATCAAACTGGGATCAATAACATTTAGAGGCTCCTGTAAAAGAAAAAGTCAAAGATTAAAAATATTTACAGCTGTACTTTAAATGTGCTTCCACTAAAATCATGTAAGTTAATGGAAGTAAAGTGCATTTTTGGAACAATGATCACTAATAGGCTTTTAATTTTGTTACATCTTGTGTGCTATTAAAATGATCAATTAAAATTAAACCTATTACATTTTGAAAAATTTCTTAGACTTTTTACTTTTTTCTTCTTATTTTCTGTCGAAATATAATACAGAAATTTGACTTTAAAATATATTAATTGTGATTAGTCACTTTACATATAATAAATTTAAACTTAGAATCACACAGGAGTATGTTAGTAAAAACCATGCAATTATGTTGGATTATGAAAATCTTTCTTAGCCTGCTTAATTTAAGATGTAAAGGATTTATGAAAGGATTTTTGAAATGTTTATACCAAAGTTCTGTGTAGTCAGTCTTAAAACAACAGATCCCAAGTCTTGATGAATTTTGTCAGAATTTGTATTTATTCTTTACTTGATACTAAAGGCAGTACAAATGACCAGTAAGCAAGACTAATGAATGTTAATGTTCAGCTGAAAGATCAAGCACTAAATGAATTTCAAGTAATGCCTGCCCTGATACCTTTCTCTGGAAAAGGACTGATAAATAAGTGAGAGGAACTTAATTTTCCTTTTTAAAGATTGGTAACTTTCCAGTAATGTTTGTTATTATGAACCAGAACATATGATAACAAGAATTGTTCTTTCCAGAAAAATGTGTGGAAGAGGAAGAACACTTTGATACCTTTTCTCACTCAGGTGTGATTTGTCAAGCAGCCAACAGTACCAAAACACTTTAAGACTGAAATGGTTCCTGATTTGGGGGCTGAGCACAAATTAATTTCACTTTCTTTTTCTATTTACTGAGAGGCCTCCATATTAGAGAAGGCTTTGCTTACAAGTAACAGAACTGTTCACAAATATAGAATTGTTTAGTTTAAATAATCTGAACAGCTGAACAGTGATCACTGTATCCAGAAACATAAACAATTCTTCCAAGAAACATTTCAACTCTGATCTCTTGATTTCTCTAATTTTCTTTGAGCAAGAGGTGTTTTTCAAATACAGCATTGACATCACGCCAAACAGCAAGAGCAAATCCCAGCAAATATAAAGCAGAAAAATGAAGCTGTAGTCCAACGAAGTGTAGTTCTGAACAACTTAGTTGCTGACTTAGATTCATCAAGACTCAGCCAAGGTTAATTGTGCAGGGAAAGGCACGTACTTCCGACTTCGATTCTCAGCTGGAAACTCTCTTTGAAGTAGGAACTAAAGCTTCACAGCCCTTTTGTGAGCTCAATAGTTAGGACACTGATTTTGGACACTTTGCCAGACTGGGCATAAGAGATATGAACCAAGCTATTCTCTCATGAGAAGCCCTACCTACATGCTGTTCTTAAAAGCAGCTTGCTTGTCCTGTGTCATTAAAAAAAAAAAAAACAAACTGATATTAATTTTGTCATAGATAGATGAGGAGAATTTTGTCCTGCAGTGTTGTGTTTGGCACACTTGACCAGCAAGAGACACAAACAGTGCCAAATCTCTGCTCCAGTGCCTATTTATTTATGGATATAGGCGGCATTGTTTCCGTGCAAGACACAAGGCTATATCATCCCAGTACGTCCAGTAAACAAAAGGCTAAAACAATCAAAGGAAATCAGGAGGAATTATTTCCTCCAAACTGGGCAGCTATCCACAATTCAATGGTGTAATGTGATTAACTTATTTGATAAATCAAGACTCTCTCCATCTAAGATAAATCTGTGTCCTCATGCTTCATTTGGCTTAGCTGTAATGTAGGTCCCTGAGTACTGCAGCTGTGTTAAGATCTTCCACATAATGGGCAGAACGAATGGGCAGGTGTGAAAGAATTTTTTCACTTTTGCAGGTTAGGAGGCCTTCAGTATTTCATGAATCTCTCATGACTAAAGTTAAAGCTTTGAGTCTCTTTGTGGATCTACCTACCCCAAAGTTTTTATAAAGTACCTTTGTTAGAGTTCTTTTTTTTCCCCCATGAGACATTGGCTAAAGTTAAGTTCTTGAGAAAACACCCATCTTCTAGACAGCTATGCCTATCAGAGCAGTTCTGAACATTGTGGAGTCCAGAAATCTTTATTTGGATTTGCCAGTTTGCCATGTTTTAATAAAAGCTCCTGGTTTGCACTTAGTTGGACTCAGTTTCCCACCTGTAGCTGACCCTTAACTAACATTTAGGTAAAATGCAAGAGAATATAATTATTTGAAAACCTGTTAGATTAAAAAAGAAATGAGATTCAATGGATCATTTTCTCTGTGTCATGTTTTACAACTCTGTCATACTCAGCATTAGGAAGACATTGCTGTGGGAAGTTTCCCAAACTGCTTGATTTTACTGTTTTTAGCTTCTGCCAGCTGCAAGAAGAAATTACTGAAGGCAGGAAATCAGCAGCAGGTTCCAAGGATTTTATGTTCCACAGAATCTGATTCTGTTTCTCAAAACATAACATTTGGTCCTTATTGGTCAGGAAGATAACCTTCCCTCTGTAAATCAGCACTTGGCTGCCTTGTTTGTTCAGCAAGTCAGATGGACTAAAACAATAAAACATGTAGAGTTGTGACCTCAGCCCATTCATCTTCACTGAGTGCTCCCCACTTCAAAGCCTATTTTTTTGTTCTTAAAATGCACATGCTTTTCTGAGGCCTGGCATATACTCAGAAGTTTTGCAGGCTTAACTTGTTGGCAGGGGATTTTTTTCTTTATTTTATTTTATAATATTTTCCTTCTGATTGTTGTTTATACTTGCAAAGACTCTTATGTGGATATGGTCATTTTACTAATATAGATTTCTCTGTCCAAGGAACTGACTAAATTGGTATAAGTGAATTACTACTGTAGTTATAAACATTATATCTCTTGAAGTACAAATTTAGTGGTTATCAGCTACACTGGCAGCCCTTCCAAAGTACAGAAAAAGTTTTAACTTTGAAACAAACCACTCAGCTTAAGTCACACACATTTTATGTTTGGCATTTTTAGTACAGGTAAATATATTCCCAATATTTTTTTACAAAATTTAGTTAACTGTTCAAACAAGGCAGAGATTGAGGTAGTTTTTAGAAGAACCACACCATAGCCCCTGGAATAAATCTCAGAAGTGAAGAATGGAAGGTGGTGTCACTCCAGCCTACATTTACACTGACAGAGGCAGCAAGGTAAAAAGCCAGGAATTTTTAGGAACTATTCTTCTAATATCAGACGTCTCTTTTTCAGGCTGCTCAGTGCAAAATTAGGATGCTGGATGGTTAGAGTTATCATGATAGTAACAGATTATTAGGTATTGCCAACAGACTGTTTAAAATTTTCCAGCCTTAGCTTTTACTTGGTGTTACACAGAGGAGGGTACAAATGATAAATGTCAGATAGTGCCAGAGATAAATTCTGTTTGCTCGCTTTACTGGGAGAAATGGTGATGTTTCTTCTTCTATGTTCTTCATTTAAAAGAATTGTATAGTATTGTACAATTCTTCTTTTACACAAAGCAGATAAATCTACTGCCATTTCCAATTGGGGAAGCTTTACTTGTGTAAGAGCTGCACTATGTTTCTTATTGTGTTTCAGTTAATTAAGAATATGTCTTTCCCAGAGCATTTGCTCTTACAGTCTCTAAAGGAAGTTCTACCTAGCCTGGATCAAGGTATCTGTGTGACTTGGTCTAGTGAAAGGAGTCTGTGTCTATGGCAGGGGTGTTGGAATTAGGTGATCTTTGAGGTTCCTTCTAAGCCAAACCATTCTCTGACTATATGATTCTCTGATTCTATGATGCCTTCTTAAAATGTAAATTCCCAAAAAGGAAGGGGTCTATCACAGACAGACATGGTGATCTCCACATGTAAGACAGACTATATTTAAAGAGAATCTTGGAGTGTGCTACAGAACTTCACATTTCAAAGGAGTGAGCCCTTTATGCTGACTCTTAAGCCCTGGATTTGCTGAAGCCTGTGCCAAAACGTCGCAAAGGTACTGTCTTCACCCATCTGGCAACAACTTTTGGGATACTGGTTTTTGTAAATGATGGCACTAAATTTCCTGGAATTCAGAAACTTGTTTTTTATATGTGCAGGAATATGAGCAAAAACATATATTTAATTTTTCTAAGAATAGGTAGTTTTAAAGTAGGTATGAGCAGCCTCTATCATTATAAAGTCACTAAATCCCACTACATTTAGAGAAGATCTCTAAGATCAGTAAGAAAAGTAAGAAAAGGCAAGTAGTTTCAACCAAGAAAGTAAAAAAAAATCCCAATGTAAACAGATGCACAATATTATGCATATTCCTGTTTTTTACATATTACCAGTAGATAAACAACAGTTAGAAAGCATTTATTGTTGCATGAAAAGTTTTAAGTATGATTAAGTGAATAATCAATTAAATTATAGACTCAGAAGAGTGAAAGGTTAAATTAATTCTAATGTACTTGAAAGTGCTGCATTAAGGATTTTAGCTGTTCCTACTTTGAATCCAGAACTATTTTGCTCAGGAAAGCATTCCCATTTCAGTGGGATAACTCTTGTGAGCACAAATAGCTGTGTGCTTAAGTCCTTGCAGAGTTGGTGTTTAATGGCTAAAGAGTTAATCTGCAGAAAATGTTAATGGGAAGAAATAAGGTTATTAAGTCAAATAAAGACATTTCGTCAGCCCCAATGCTCTTTAAGGAAAAGTGTCAAAATGCAATTTTTCATTTATTTCCTTTACCAAAACAAGAATAGTTTAGCTTTTTTCTGAAGCAAATTATATTAAACAATGATTCTCTGTTTTGGCTTCATTTGCATGTACTGCTCTAGTACAGATACTTTGTGTTGGTGAAACAGGCCTGTAATGTAACCCCTACGTACTATTATATTTTTTTAAAGGAATTAACATGAAAAAAAGAGCTTTTACAATAATAAATACAAACTCTGTTCTTCCTCCCTCCCTGCAACATATCCTTCAGTTGCTGTGGCCAAATTATCCAAACTCAACTGCACTTAGGGGCCAGGGCAAAAAGAAAAAGGACAGAAAACCATCCCCCACCTCCAGGAATGCATGCACATTCAAGGAAGACAAACATGATTTTGTCTTTTGAAAAATGCAAGCATGCCAAGTACTTCTGCTGAGGGAAATAGTCATGTGTACAGTGCCACTTCACCTCTGTCTCCCTTAAACCCATTTTCTAAATGGTGTTCCCTATATCAAAGTCATCAAAAAAACTATCCCAGTTTCCCAACACAAATTTTTAATATGCATAAACATATGCATATGTATACTATTCCGTGTGCATAACACCAAAGCGGCCTACACATTACAATATATACTCAGAATATATGGATTCAGCATGCTTTATTATAAATCACGAAATATATGAACATACATATTTGTTATAATTGCACTTAAAAGCAGGTACGCATTTATTTCCTGAGAAAATAAGATCTAAATCTGTGGTAATCTCTTACTGCATTTTACAGTTATTATTGCCTCTCTCAATGACATTACATGCTCAATCCTGTCCTGGAGAGCTCCTCCTTCTCTTTTAGGGGTCATGTATGCTCACAGGTAGTGCCAGGGTCCTACATGGGTGGTTGCATGCACAAATTCCTGTACCACAGGAAGGACACTGACTTAGCCTCTGCCCTCTGCAGTCACAGATGTCACCTGCAAGGGTCTCAGTATGAGCTGGGAACAACAGAGGCTCCACCACTACTCAGGTCCACATGATCATGTTTGAAGTTCTCTGACAATGCTCAGAAATAACAGTCTAAAGGACTACTATTGTCGTATCTAGGTTTTAAAATAGGGAATTTTCCTTATCATGGCAGCAGCTTTGTGGGCCCATCTTCTAAGCAACAGGTGAAATAACTGCAGAAACATTTTAAGAGGATGCCCAGCTGAAAACTATACTGAAAACACCTAGTAGTAGGAAAAGTGTTTTTGAAGTCAGGGAAATAGTCCATTCTCTAAGCATTCCTCTGCTATTTCTATGTCACTTGATGATGCTAGGCAAAATTCTGGGGTCAGTTGTGCCTGCATATGGGTCCTGTGGGGGTCTCCTAACTCCCTTGGTAAGTTGCCAGCAGTACCAGATGGACAAAAGAGTGACAACCTCCAGCCTCTCCATCACACTCCACTCACATCACACTGGAGTGCACAAGCCAGGCTGAAACAGAAGGTGAGCCATGTCAGCAGAAGGCCTGCAGGAACTAACTTTGATCACTGATCAAGGCAAAAGCAGGGACTCAACAAGTTCAGTGCTTGTGTCCAAAGTACCATTTCTAATGACCTACCTATTATCTGTTTTCCATCATCTACAGAAGCATTTGCCTCCTTTTTTTTTTTTTTTGCCCCCATATCCTTTCTAACATCTCTGTTTCTTATTTGCTAAAGAATCCCTTTACATGTTACTAGAAAGAAGAACATCTATAACATTTTTATATTGAATAATATTGTCATCCAAATAAGTTTACAATCCCAGACCCATATCCCAAGTTGTGTATTTGGGCTTTTTTTTGTGATGAGAAAAACCTGGATACATGGCATATTTTACCAACTGTTGTTTTTTCTGCTTTGTAGCTTTCTTTTCATCTGTCAAGAGGTTACATGACAGGATTTTTTGCCCTTGAATGTCATTTCATAGCTCACCTTTACTTCAGAGAAATATATGATTTTCTTTGTTCAAGAATCCATCACAAGCCCTTTCTGAAACTCTTAGAAAAACATTCCTGGCTTTATCTAAACCCAAAATGTTTCCATGCACACATAGTTAAGAACAGAGCAAATCCTGGTGCTATACCTCAGATATATGCCCAAGCAAGCTGGTGGGAGTTCATCCATGCAAAGTCTCAGAATTTACCCAAATGTCTTCTTTATAGTTAAGTGTATAAAATATCCAGAAAAACCAGGGAATCTGTGGAACATCGTATTAATGCCAAATCAATTGCATTCTGCATTTAGGTGCTCATAAACAAATTTTTACCAGCAAAGCAAAGTGGCACAATAAAATCACTGTTGCTTTGTCTTTGTACTAGTTAAGAGGTCAGCATACTGTTAATAGTACTTTCAATTTAGTGTCATTTATATTGGAACTAGTACTCCTTTAACAGTGTAGTGTCAGTTAAACCAGAAGAGCTCAGCAGATGCTGCAAATGGACTCAGTGGATGCAGCAGCCATCTCCAATCTATAGCAGGCACATCAGGACACCGAAATCACAGCTTTTTAAAGAGCTTTGTTTCAGCAGAAATGAGGGTTTGTGAAAAACTCTGAAGAGTGAGAATCACCATAGAAACATAGACAGACATAAGGTACAAAAGAGCAGGACATAAGCCCTTGGGAGCTTGACCTTAGGAGAAACATAGAAAGAAAGTTTTCTCATGAAGAGCTGGAATAGAGAGACTTGAATTTCTGAATAAAAAATTCTTCCAGTATACTGGAAAGGGAGACTTTATCTATTATTTATGAATAACAGGACTGCATGAAAAATACCTGTCCCTATCATCAGTTTCTTCTTCTGAATCAGCTGAGAGACCACCAATCACATCACACATTATCAATGAGAATGGACTCCTTGTTCCCCTTATTTAAATTTTCAATGCAATTTCCATGCAATTTCAGTCCTGGCATTTCCTGAAGTGATTGATTCGCCATCTGTAAATTTGAGATATCGACTTGAGGGGAGTCAATAAGCAAGTATTGTTAAGTCAAAGGCTAGAAGAATACTGCATATTATAAGTACTTGCACAGTCTGCCCACCTGTGGATTTCCAAGTGCTAAGTTAAACACCACAGTTGTCAGTAAGTGGCAGGGAGTTCTGGCAATGAATCAAAATTACAATGGTAAGCACTTTGAGGCTAAAACAGCACAATTGCTCCTTGCCATTACACAGGCTATATCTAAGAAAAGCTGCTCTTCGAATGTTGCTATATAGAATCACTGGCCTAATCTCCAAATATAAGCAGTCCCTAGGTAGGCAGAGCTCTTTCACCAAGATCAGCTCATCCTTGAACTTCCAGATTATTTTCTTTTCTCCTTCTCTAAGTGAGGTAAGTGATGATGTTTATACCTCTCTCTATACATAATAGATGTCAACACAGCTCTGGAGCTGGCTGGAAAAAAAGGATTGGAATTTCCAGTCATAGCTAGTACATCGAATAGGTCCTGTGCAGCATCCTAAGTACCAGCATTATGTGCACAGTTTGGTTTGGTCACTTGCAAAACGATTTGATATAAGCACTTTGTAGAAATTCAGAAATTCACTTGGAAGAAACCAAACTAGTGGACAACTATATCTTGATATTGTGAGAGATTTATACGTGCTCGTCTTAGTAATAGTTTTACTTGACAGAGTAAAAAATTACAATGGGGAGTAACTCACTGTTACAAAATCACTACATTGCCATTATTCAACCTTTTGCTCTTATAGGTCAGTTTATTTTAAATGTTACACACCTTAAACTTGGGCTGAAATCAAGACATAAATTGAAGATTTCAGTCTGTCCACAATGACTGTTTCAATGCTGGTGAGGCACAAAAAGTCCAATGAATACTAAGAGTTTACAAAGTAATAACTGAGGGGCACAGGGCTATTAGTATTAATGTGATCATTAGAAGTGTTGTTAATATGCAGTATAGAGCTCTGAGCCTTTCAAGCAGCTGCTCAGGTTTTTACTGAAAACTCTATGTTTGACATACTTTTTGTGTAGTGCTAAGAAATTTTGGAACAGTTTATGTTGTTTCATGCTGAAGCAATATTCCTCCCCTTTTAAAAATAAAAATGGATTTTTAGAATAAAGTGTCTTTCTGAATTGTTCAGTAAACCAGTAAACCTGCTGAATGAGCTGTGACTCCATAAAGTTTAGGAACTCATTTATTATGTGTGTAGATCAGACACTGCATTTATTCACAAAGTGAATCTCTAAAATTTAGCTTTCATTAGAGCTGTGGGGAGGCCCAGTCTTTCTCCCTTCGCTGGAGAAGGTGAAGCTCAAGAAGATAATTAACCATGAAACAATGAGGAGGCTTGCTGGGTAAGCACTAGTGTGAAAACAGTTACTCCTCACAAAGGAGGGGAAATTAGCTGGCTGGATAAAAAAGGAAGTGTCAGACTGGAAGACTGAAAGGACTGCAAGTGTAAGTAGATAGCTCTCGCATCATTAATGCAATTTTTTAACATTTAAACATCACTGATTTCTAAATTTAAATGCACTTAACTGCTATGTGTTAAGGGGATATTAATATGCCATTTTAAAATAATTTTCCTTAAACTTTCCATTTTCACATTTCACCACTTTTAGTCATCCTTCCCACGCATGAAAAAAGTCACCCCCTCTTAGTATTGTATTCTTGTTTACAAAGCCAATGTAAACAGAGTGTTCTAAAAAGATTCTGTTTGTTCATTGTATTTTAAAAACTCATTATTTTACTTTAATACAGGTCTTTTTTATGAACATAGCTTCTTTTGATTATACTGTTTCACAGAGCAAAGACTTATGATATATCTTTCCTTTCAAAACTTCCTTCGACTCCAACAGTGTTCCCTGAAGCAGCCACATTTTTGGCAGAAGTTCAGTTGTATGCTATGCCAAAAGAAATAGAATAAACAAACACTGCTTAACGCAGCTGGCTGGGCAATTTACATATTACTGCACACCCCAAACACCAAGACCTGGATGTGGATTAGAGCTACAACAATGACACAAACATCTTACATGTAAGGAGAAATGAAACTCAGATCATCATTGCTCATGATTTACATTTCATTATTTAATGTATATTATAGTACCTCTGACATAAATCTATGTGCATATTTAAATATTAAGTAGATGTATTTATTATAATTTCTCTATGATTTATGGAAAAACTATGCTAGAAATGTTTTGGAAAAGTATTAAGTGGGTACATTTTTGAAAGTTTTCTTCTGGTAAAAGCACACTACATAAATGGTCATATTCTGGCTTTTGGAAACAGTGAAAACCCCTCCAAGCACAATGAAAAGTCTCTAGGCATATTGTAAAACTTATTCCCTGTACATAAAGCATAGGTAGGCCTCCAAATTTGCAAGTTCATGTGCTTTCAAACAGCAGCAGACATTTTGGGTGAGATCAACAGTCTGTTCAGGTGACCCCATCTCCTGCAGTGGTTAGTAGTGAATGTTTATGGAAAAATCAGAAAACCATCAAACACATAGAAGGGTACAGAAGCTGGCCTCCCAAATTTGAGAAGTCAGCCTGTGGGGACTTTCAGAGTTGGAATTTATTAAGCATTAATTGATGTTTCCTCCATTAACTTGTTTGATTATTTACTGAAGTCATTTGTATTTTTGCTATCCTCCACATCCTGTATGAATAAAATTCATTTTTATTATGCACTCCATGAAAATAGTATTCCCTTTTGACTGTTTTAAATCTCCTGCCTGATAATTTCATTTGGTACATTTTCCTTTGTGTGTTAAGAAAAAAGAGTAAATAATTTTACCTTAGTTATTTTCATTTATTTTTAAAATAGTTTTTAATTGAATTTGTGTCTGCCTAGAGCTGATGCAGCCCCTAGAATATCATATAATAGTGAACAATGAGATACTGACTATGCATATACTGCTTGAAAATCCTTCAAATATATTTCCATAGTGGCATGAGTGTTGTGGCCTCATCTTCCAATATAGAAGGCCCTTACAAGATTGAAAAACTGCAGTGAAAACTGTCAGAAAATAAGGTTTCTTCCTCTTTTCTAAAAACTATTTTGTTTGAGAACTCTTGAAAAAAAAAGATCTAAAGATTAGCTTCAATTATATTCATATACTGTTCCTTGCAGAACTGGACTCATTAGACATGCAGAGCAACAAGTCATTAAATTAATTTAAAAATCAAAAGTTTATGACTTTCATATTTCCCTTAACTATAATTTTTAAAACAATCCTAGCCTGAGTCATGAATTTATGATTAATGAATATTAGGCATCTAAATAAAACACTGACTTCATCCTGTAATTTGAACACAATGCATTGCGATGAGAGTTAGTGTCTGCTGAGCACTATTAAATATCTGACCCCATATTTAAGTAGTATAGGAAATGAGTTCTTTTGAAGACTTCTGTCCTTGAAAATTAAAACCTAGCCATTTTAGCTTTTATTTTTTAATGAGTTATTTTTACTGTTTAAATGGTGTTTGACAGTTGTCTCAGCATCGGCATGCTTCGGAAACAAATTTTCAGTTTTTGAATATTACTTATTTTCCCACTAAAAATGATTATTCTTGAGAATTTGTCTGGTTTGGCTGGGGTTATGAGTTTGAAACTTCCCATCATTTTACAAAGCCATTGCAAAACATGATGCCTGCCATAGTGAGAGAAACGGTAGAATAATATAGCAGATTGGTGAAATGCAGGGAGTATTTCAGCCTTGGATTGTTACCTTATATTTTTAGTTGTGACAGAAAGATTTGCAGTCTCTGAGGATGGAGTAGAGCCCACCATTGAAAGACATAAATGTGTTTCTTTTTTGCTTTCACTCTAAAAACCTACTAGGTGACTACTCAGGAGACTCTCTCAAAAATATAACACAACATTTATCTGAATTTTGACTAAAGTTGACTGGGTCTACATAATCTTTCCCAAGATCTGCTCAAGAAGAAGGGTTTTACCCTCTTTGTTTTATCAGATGGTCCAAATTCTGTGCACTGTCATGATGGCTGCTCTCATAACCATGCCTGTCAGAGGACTGGGCTTCCTCCACAGGTCCTCAAGAAAATTACGAGAAACACAGAATTTCTTGCAAGAATGTGGGATGTATTACCTCTCTTCAAGAAAAATCTAGACCTAGCTTCAACATCTGCATAACTACAGATCATACAGATAATTGTTCAATGTCACATGTCCATGTCCATGTCATAAATCAGACATGCAGTGCAACCCAGAAGCTCAAAAACATATACACCTCAAGTATGAGGATGGTACATCATATTACTCTAAAATCATAAACTCTAAAATCAAATATCAAATCAAATATTCATTCACTTAAAAATTAAATATTTTAAGGAAGCACCAAAGTAAGCAAATGCAAGCCATCAAGACTGTATTTTCATAGACTATATGGAAGAGGTCTGGTATCAAAACAAAAATTTTGATAGATAGTAAAAAAATAAATCTGTAAAGGTTCAAACATAAGTCATTAAATAATTTGTAATGGCTAGATCACATAATGTGTCTTCAGCACTTTACAGTATGCAGTGTGCCCTTCTCATCCAATTAAGTTAATCATCTCCTAGTACTTTGCTGTGCCAGATACTCCTGATGAACTAAATTTTATGCAAGATTTTTAGCTAGGACTCAACTTACAAAATGATGGCTTGTGATGAAATAAGAAACTTTTAGAAACTAAGTTTTGTTTAGTAAAGCTATCTAGAAAATAACTAAACAGTGACAGATTCATTTTTTACCCCTGAAACATGGGGTTTTATATGTGTCTCTTAAGTTTAGAACAAGAGTCATTCTATGTGTTGAAAAAAATATTGCATCAGTGAAGTAAATATAGAGAAGTGGAGACACCATGCCTAACATTATGAAAAACTGCTTTCTTTCCCAGAAAGGAACACAGAAACAAATAAATAGAGTAAAAGAATAAAGATACCAAATCAGAAGCAATGTAGTATTCTTTAACAATTTTTATTCCAAATGCATTGTAAAGAAGGAAGCCAGGAGGTTGGCGGGTAAAAATCCTGAACAGCAGTTTAAGCAGGCTCTTTACCTCCTAAGAAACAAGCTTGTGGAAAGAAGTGCTTTTCTTTTTTTTTTTCTTTTTCTTTTTTTTTTTTTTCAAGTGAGCTGTCTCAGCATTGCAGATTTTCCCAAGTCCTTACAACTCTAATTAAAATGTGGTAATTGGTTATGTTACCTCAATTACCATGATGCATGGACATTGATACAAAGCGACACCAATTGAATCCCTTGGGTGTTATACCCCAAGGCCATCCCATTTATTGTGGCCTTATTATTTTCAATTATGTGTCTGGATGTACAGCATGCTTGCAAGCCAATACAGATGAGGGTTCTGCTGGACTTTCAGTGTAATGTACACATGAGATGACTCAGAGGAAGAAGAGAAATAATTTTTTTTTCATGAGGTATAGTAGTGAACTTGGCGATCAGACAAATGAATATTTCAGACATGTTCCGGACAATGTGAGAATTAGGGCACCTTAACCCAAATTGCCTTAGCTCAAAATCTCCATTCTAAATGCATGAGTAATACTGTCCCTTCAATAATTAGCCCTCTCTGTTGAATAAGAAAAGAAATTGTCTGCTCCATAAAACAGGTATGTTTCTCATTCAATGAATGAGCATTCTGGTGAAAAAGCAGCTTCTCCACTCACCAAAAAGGCAGGAATATTGAATTGCAGCTAAAGTAAAATACCTTAGAAATCACAGTTTTTTTCTCTCTCTCTGTCCCAAAAAACGTGAATTTCCATGGTCACCTTGATGTAGCTTTGTATACAGAGAGACACCTGATCTGGGCAAGACATATACAAATTGGAATCCTCTGTAGCAGCTGGAATAATCAGTTGAGATTAAGCACATAATTTGCACTGGGCATACCACTGGCTGAGCAAAAAATTTTTTTAAAAAAATTGCAGAAAATAGCTTACATATTTGCACTTTGCTTTAATTTATGGGCACAACCATGACTAAGTCTGTCCCAAAACCATTTTTTAACTTTTCAGTCTTTCAAGTAGACTGTACCTTCTAAAGGAAAGTGCATAGTGACTTAAAGCTTCTCCAGCTGTTAAGCAGGAATTTTAGGTGGAAATTTTGAATTTAGTTAAATGAAGATTGTTGCTATTGCTATTGTAATTTCCAGGCAGCCTCTTTTTCCTTGAAGATGATTGATAGCAGGGTCTTGTTAGACAAGCTATAAGGCATCTGTGTAATCCTGAAGTTAAAATTAGGGTGATAAATAACATTATATCATATATATACAATATATAA
Source organism: Parus major (assembly GCF_001522545.3). Taxonomy (NCBI): domain Eukaryota; kingdom Metazoa; phylum Chordata; class Aves; order Passeriformes; family Paridae; genus Parus; species Parus major. The sequence continues at coordinate 35,809,937 of NC_031774.1, read as the reverse complement.
TATTATTATATCAAAACAAACAGATGGGGGAGATAAAACCCTTTTTTGCTAAAACAGACTAGGGACTGCTTCCAGTTTTCTGAGATTTTTTCATTTTATGAATACCTCATTCTATATAGCTAGATTAACCTACTGAATCTAATCATATTTCACCTTTCTGGAGTGATTCTTATTGATAATTTTACATTCTAGATAGAACTTTCTGTATATGAGAAGGACAGCTTTTACAGGACTGTAGATGCATGAAGTACATGTTAGTAACTTGAAATTTGTAAACATACGGTGCCCATGGTTGCAAAAGGTGAACAAAATTCAGCAAACTGCTGAAGACCGTAAATGAAGACAATTCAAAAGAAACATAGAAGTTTTCTGTGGTTAATTCCAGCATACCTTTGTAATGTTTTAAGTGGCCCAGATAAGTGACTGAATGTAAAAAGGGGCAGAAAGAGGACAAAGGAACATCCCAGTACACAATTAGAAAGTAGAAGATGAAAGTGACTCCTGAGCTGAGACTGTACAATCATCTGGGGTATCTTATTTACTGTCAGCAAGTCAGATGCCATGAATGAGTCAGATGCCATCAGGCTATAAAAACATCTCATTTGTTTTCATAAATTACAGTATTTTGTGGGCAACCACAAAGACAGACTTGTTACCAAGGGATACAGCTTGTGTGCCAAGACTGGCACACCATCAAATACAGAGAGATACGGTAGCAGGAGAAATGGTTCTGGTACCTACCCAAGAAATGACTGCACAGGAACTGAGTGAAAAAGAAGGTTAGAACGTGCCAGCTCAGGCAAGGAAAGTCAAAGAAACAGGAATCCTGCAGTGGCTGGAGCATATTTAAATGCTGAGAATACGGATAGTTTTATCAACAAGAGAAACTTGTACATACTGACACTCTTAAAAGAAGCATTTTATTATAAAGCAGCCTAAGATGAGAGGTTCCAAAACAAAACAGCCCACAGTGAAAATTAGATGATCATCATGATATCTCTAAATGGCTGCTATTTCTCAGCAGAAAGAATGATACACCCCTCAGCCAGTCAAAGTCAGCTCAGCCCAGCAAATAACTCCAGACTACCTCAGGCAAAGTGGGAACAAAGCAGCGGGTACCTTGTGAAGTTCCAAGCCTCCAGATATCAAGCGAGGTTCTCTACTCATATCCTCACCATGCCTCAACTCCTGATCGATTGCAATCCCAAACAGAAACACAAGACTTCACTCCTGCTGCAAGAGCAGCACCAAGCTCTAATTAGCTGCTAACAGTTTATTTACAGCAACTGCTTTCATACAGCAACTGCCCACATGCAAAAGAGGATAATATGTGTTCATTACAGTAACTTGGACCTCTAACATATCTAACATATCTCACAAATGCAACTTCTTTCTCTTCTAAGTCAAATAGGAGATATACATTTACTTAAAACAAACAAACAAAAAAAACAACAACAAAAAACAAACACAAAAAACACCCCTGCTGATTTGTGGTACTTTACCTTTAAGTTCACTCCCTCTTGGGCTGTTACAATACTCAGCCTCTAACAAAAAAAAATCAGGATTCTAAGAGCTGCTTTTTGGTTTGGTGGTTGTCTAAATACTGCACATACTTATTTCGGAAGCTCTGAAGTTCAACTGTTCTTTCTACTGCTGGTCAGATCATTAAACATTTTGTGTAGCACTAGCCAAATTTACTAGTTATTGCTGCAACACATTACTAACATGACTAAAACTATTCCTAAGATGGAATTACCACAAAAACACAACCAGCATTTCTCAAGAGAATTAAAAATCTCTGCTACTGTATTTTCTTTCCTTATCAGTCTTTTCTATTCCTCAGTCTCATATTTATCTTCTAACCCATTCACTTGCCCAGCCTATTTCACTGATGAATTCTTTTACTTCTGTTCTCATTTCTTTTTCTCCCAGACCCATTACTATCAAAACTCTCTGCAACTGTTGAAATGACATTTGTTTTGTTTTATTTCTTTATTTTTCTCTCAATTAAATGTAATATATTATTTAAAACTCCTACCTACAATTTCCATAAAGCTTCTTTCTGGATCCTCAGTAATTCTGTTTTTGCCTTCAATTCCACTGAAATTTCAGTAGCATTTTCTCAAAATCTCAATTGTCTTCACTTTTTACATTGCCAGTTGACTAATCCCATGCTTACAAAACCAATGCTGACAGTACATCAGCATTTCTGCTGCTTTTGAGGGAAGAGGTCTTTCCATGCTGCCTCACACAGAGCTTCTTTTGACTGGTCCTAACACTCTGTTCAAACCTCTCCCTTCACTGAGTCTCATTTCTATGTCAATACCTAAAGCAAAAGAGCCAATAAACCAAACTAGCAGAGAAGTCCTCCTATGTTACAACTTTTGAAAAAGACAGGAAAACATTATTATTACTTTCACCAGTTCACTCGTCCACAGCATCCTTCTCATTAATTCACCGTCTCTTGGGCTGTTTAGACTAATAGCATTTTCACTCAGGAACTGCTAGTATTTCTAAACAATGCCTTATGTATCTTCATACTGTAGGACCCTAGCTGAACCAGAGAATTATAGATTCTGTTATTTTTGTAAAGGAACTTTAAAAAAAAGAAGTCAAAAGTAGTATTTCACGTCAGTCAGATAATTGCCAAGGCAGATCAGTCAAGATTTTTTTCCTTCGCTTTGCTTGATATAAACCTAAAAAATTATATCACTTGTTCCCAAATCTCATCAAGACTCTTCAGTATATGAACTACATAGGATTATCATTGCTGTCAATGTAGCTGCAGTATAGACTTCAGAAGTGGGATAGTTGCACAAAGCATGCTGAGCCAATTCATCCGTTACAGTCAATGGTGTTACAGTAGGGATTATTTTATTCCCCCTGCTTTGTAATATAGTTTTATGCTGTACAAAACCAATCTAATTCATGCCACTTAATGGATGGTTTAAGCAGAGTGCTATTTTGCCTCTTAGGAATCATTTCCCTGAGATAAAAGCAAATTACTACATTTTACTTATATTCAAATAACAGAGGATTGTATATTAATCACATACCCATGGCATTCTATGTGAAATACACATCTACTGCTGGGATGCTAATTAAAACCAATCTTAGTTACACAGGAAATTATTTTTCTAAAATATATTTACAATCAGTGAAATATGTCTCTGGGCCCAGTTCTGTTAGGTATTGAGCAATTTAGCACCAGGAGAAGATTTTTTTTTACTGGGTAGGATCAGATATGATGAGATTAAAAATCTAGCAAATACAATACATATATGTGAGTTTATATTAGTAAACAATGCTGTCCATACAATTCTGCGTGAAAAACTGAAGATCCAGTTGTAGACAGTAAATACTAGGGATGGCATCTCAGCCAGAACACTCAGAGATGGATACATATTTTCCTGTGCTTAAAAACAGTTTCTTGAGAGGAATGAAATCCCACGAGACCATTTTTAAAGTAAGCATCACTCACCGAATCTTTTTCCGATCGCTTCTGTAGCCTGGTTTGCCAGTGGACAGCTTGCATGACAATGGCTTCCCACCTTCTCTCAAGGTTCACGATTATCAGCTGCATGGACTGGTGATCTGCATTTAGGTTGCAGGTCTCCTGATCATCCAGGAGGTGCTGGCATAACCGCAGCACAGAGGCTACCCCACGGCGCCTCTGCTTGATCTCAGAGCACAGGGACTGAAGGACAGACAAACAGCAGATGTCAGCATGGAATATTTTGCAAATTGAAACATTATTATTATCTGACAATTTAGTGGTGCCCAATCTCTGTCTTGCAATATTTTTTTCAGGTCTTCCATAAATTCTCATACTTGTGTCAAAGCTTAGTGTTTTATTTTCAGATAAATACAGTCTTAATAGCACAGACACTACGTTCAGTCTTCTTCAAACAAATGCCATACATAGCTAACTGTCTCAATAATGCTGAGAGTTTTATGGTGTAGACCCGTTTATTCTTCCTTTCTTTTTCATTCAACTGGGACACATCTGAAATTAGTTACCCTGACAGTAATCAGCTTCAGAAATCCTACAGAAAAATAAGTGGGAAAAATTGTAGTCATGCAATGAGAATATGTATATTTTTAGAAAAAACAATAGAAATTATGGGTCATATGTGCCCTGTCACAGGAGAAACATTACAGAAGCAGAAAATTCAGTATAAAATAGTTTACAGATGTTTTTTGTTATCATAAAATATTTTCAGAGTAGTTCCATATTCAAGTAAATGTAGGAAAATGGTGACAATTGTATCATCCCTGAATGGTAGTAATTCACTGTATTTATTTCATATACTGATTCCAGTGCTCCTGAGAATGCAGCCTGACATAAACTGGACGAAGGGAGATGATTGCAAAACCCTAATATTGAAACTTGATGGGGGCCAGGATGTGTTGGTTCTCTACCAAAACCCTAAGAAACTGTACTGAGAATCTTGTTGAGCAACAGAATAAATAATGCATCCTGCATGCCAGAACTCGAGTGAGTTCTACCACGAGGAAACAGTTAATGACCTGGGGTGCTTCCAAGCATGGTTTAATCCATGATTATACTCTACTGTCACTGAACATCAAACCAGGATTTTTTAAACTCATAACAAATTTTAATAATAATTAATCTATGAAGCTGGGGTACAGAAGGCAGAAATGTATGTGAGGATGAGTACTTCAACCCAGGTCCTGAGATCCTTTACTTTTATAACATTGCAAGGCTCAGGTATTCAATAATTATCATAGGGCTGTGCTACTCCTGAATTTAACAGGACTGTGCTCTACAAATGAGAGCTTTCCAGATAATTTAAATTGTAACTTGCCAACATCTGTTTCCCTCTGTGGGACACCACAGATGAAAGTGCATGACCCCATGAGAAAATTTGAACCATCATCTTTTTTTGAAGACAGGCTGTTTGCCTCTAAGCTTCCAGTTAATGATAGGAAGCAAATAAAAAAGCCACTACATCTCTCAAAGCTGTACAGAAGCGCTAACTGATAAAAAGCCAGGATCACATTTCTTAATTTTATTAGCAAAACAAAAACATTCTATAGAAAGTGAATTCCAGCTCCACAGTAATGTGTCACTGCTTCTTTAAAAACTGAAATTTATAATTAGAAATTTCATAACTCAAAGGAGTATTTTGCTGCTGTTCTTGATCAATAATTTTAATAATATCAATAATATTAAGATCAACATAAGATAAATAATATTAAGCTGCAGAATGAACCAAAAGGTTGGTACAGACATCTAAAAACATGTATCTTTTCTTTGCATAGGGATAGCATGCAAAAATCAGGGATTTCTTATAAAGCCTTCAAGAGAAATGATGATTAAACTCACAAACATAGCTGAATTACTAATCTACTTTCACTAGCACAATTGGGCCATCCTAACAGATTGCTTATTAATCAACAAGGGTAAACAAGGCAATGCAATCTCATTTAAAGCAGAAGTTTTAATGCCTAAAAGTATTTGTGTTCAAAATGTTATTCCCGATAAACCTTCATTAAAAGACATCTTAAAATGATTAAGTACATTTGATTGTAAAGTACACTGAGTAGTATAGTAGCAGGTGGACATTTCATACAGATGTTCCACTTATTGATATAATGCATTCTATAGCTATTTAAATTACCCTAACTCCATAATAGCTAGAATTCTATTACTTCTGTAATGAGAGAACCCTGTACCTTTAATATTTCTGAATTTTAAATAAGGTGAATGACAAATTCCCAAACCACTATTTATGGCAAAATATGACCAGGAATTTTATTATTCAATTTATACCAGAGCTGCATTTTCACTTACGTTTCCTGAACTTGCCCTTATTTATTTTCCCAGAGTTCATTACTAGTTTCCTTCGTAGTTCTTGATGTAACCACCACGTCTGGCACATTTCCTTTCTGACGCTGTTCATTAGCTTAATGTCAGATCAGGAAAAATACCAGCCAACCAAACCAGACCAAAAAGTCTATCTAAAGTCAGGGTCCTTATTTTATATTTTATAACAGCTAGGCAATTCAGGTTTTTTGGAAATGATGGTGAGTTATATACCAATCACAGCCAAATTTATGTAGGTCTGCATTAACTTCATAGAAGTCAATATAGCTCAGAATCTGGCCCCATACCATTAATTTACTTTGATCTAGCCGATTAAGTCATCCCTTATAAATATTGGTCTTTTCTGATACAATGCCTTTTAATATGATGAGGTAAGGAGAATTGCATTCATAAGCCATTATAGGGGACTTCAAGTGAGGCCTTTACATTGTGTTACCTGAAAGCAGAGCTACAGCATCCAAGTCATTTCTAATTTATATCAATTTTACACCAGCATAATAACAGTAGCTTTACTGAAGCTATTTCTGATTTACATGGCTGTGACAGTACAATTAGGCCTATGGCACTTTTGTTTCAATTTTATTACATGATATTATGGTTAATATTAAACAGGAGAAGAATGAAGTGCTTGTATCTAACAGTGTATTGAAATAGTTGGCTATAGAAACAATACTTTAAAACCCAGAGAACTTAATCATGTAAAGACATCTTTAAACCCTATATAATAGCACTAGCAATAATGAATTTAAGCAGTATTAGGGTCTTGTATCCAGTGACCTAAAGGGACACATTAATTGCCTATATCCCATGACATGATATATACACTGTGGTGGTGTATATCCATCCAGGTTTTCCTATTGTTAAAATGGCATTCTTGTATAAAAACCTGTCAATACAGTAATTGCACATGGAAAGTATGCTTCCAGGATGACAGTTACTTAAATTATTTGCAAGGTACATTCTACATTGTGAATGTAGAAGCTATAATTCATGTTTGATAAAAGTCAATTAATTTAAGAAAGGAAATATGATGAGTATCTCTATTGAGCCTTGGGCCTTATGGTTTACAGCCGCTGTAGTGAACTACTGGGCACTTGAAGGTTCAGAAAATTAAGATGTTATCTAACTGTACACTGAGGTGCATCACTTAGGCTCATGTAGTCTTCTGTGTGTGCAGAAGACTTACTGAAGTGTAGATTCAGAGATCAGACACTTTCAGTTTTGTCCCCTCATACTATAATGTGTCCATTGAGCTGTGGTAAACTTAAACACAATCCAAATCTCTGTAAATGTGCAAGAAATGTATTCACTTAAGCCATTTGCAGTGAGACTTAAACAAGTATTTGACTTTTTTGCTGCAGGCTATGAGTATACACGGTAACTGCAGATGCTGTGTATGAACTTGACTTTGTGTCTGAGTCATTTGCCTCACAACAGATAGGCTGATAACATTGAGGGGCTAGTCATTAGAATGTTTTTATGGTCATGGCTCCCCATACTGAGGATTCCTGTCCATGCTGCTAGAATCTTGGAAGGTTTTACTTCCCCCTGCCTACTCCTATTTCCAGTGCTTTGAAGTTATCACACGCATAGCTAAAAAGGGCTAGCTGAAACTACTTTCACAGCTTGTTAATACCATGACTTAAATCATCTGGAAAGCCCCTGCTGAGGCAAATGACATCAAACACTCCTTCCAAGCCAAGGGCTAATGGCACTATCTATGGGGATGGAAGTGGCCATGATCTGAACAGAGGGTGCTTGGCTTAGCTGCGTGACTCCTAAATGAATGGCATATGACCAGAAACATGTCTGCAGCTTTAGGCAGTGCCAGAGCATATGTGAGGCATAGAAAGGTAGGAAGTTGAGGAATGTTATAGCTCCTCAAGCCCCAGTCAGTCTCCATCCTTCAGCCTTCCTGCAGCATATCAGCACCTGAGCTGTGCTGCACCACCTGCTCCCATGACTGAAAGACCTGTAGTCTTAGAAGTCAGCATTCTCACATAACATGTAAGATGAGTTGGCCACTGAAATGTGTTACATCAATAATCTTGACCTGGTGTTTAATATTAACTATTTGAGATTTTTGATTAATTCAGTGGGACTAATTGTTCTTAAAAGTAGCTTTAAAGTCTTTGTAAAATTAGTTGAATTGCCTTAAACCCACATAATCTAGACATTCACCACATAGATTATTGAGAAGTTTTTATAGTTTCACTTATTACATACTGTTTGGAGAATCTATTTTTATGGGATCTGAAGTTTCTTGTTTTCACTCTACAACTGGACTAAATGTTCATCTAGAGATGGCCAGAGTTTTGAAAAGAGTCAGATAATGACAAACAGTAACTTGAACAGATGGATTTTCTTTGTGCTTTCAGAAGAAATACCAAGGTATACTGAGATATGTGCTATTTTTGAACTTCTGTGTATGCATGGGCAATGCTGGCTGTTTTCAGGAACACAAAAGAAGCTGCAGATAAATACCAGATCTAAGAGGAAGTGTCTCTCTAACCTTGGTCTGTTAAAGGCTTACTCTTCCTCCTTGTTGCAAGATGTGGGCATGTAAGGGAATGATACACTTCTGATGGCACCAGTTCTTTGATGGAGGATGGATCTGCTGCTCTTCAGTGCAACAGTCACATGCAGAAATTAAGGCAGGATCTGAGAATGGAAGTCACCTTTCTGTGTATGCCAATCAAACCTCTTAGAATTTATTTGCTTTTATTCCTGATTTTTGGCTACAGCAGCATTTCAGTTTTTAAAAGTGATAATGTAAAACTTTTAAGTATCACAACTCACAGAAATAATACATTGTTAAAAAGAAACAAGAAACAGGAAAACAGGAAAAAGTATAGAGGAAATGCTTGCAAAGGTAGGGTAAAATTTAGTTTTCAGTGTTTTCTGTGAAATGGCAATGCCTGTTGGAACTTCTCAGGGTATGCATTCTTACAGGACAGAAGGGGAAAAGAAAAATTTTTTGTTCTGAATGAAAAAAAAAAAGTTCCACAAAATATATTAATAATAGAGTAATTCTTTAAAATAAAAAAGCTAAATGACAAAGACAGAAAATGAATGATTACTTGTCATTGTTTAGAAAAATACTGCCAAACCTGTGTGCTTTTGCTGATTTCAAGGTTAAAAGAATTTGTCACATAATATGGGAAATCTACTCAGTTGCATACTGTGTGACTTAATCTATATTGAAGCTAAATATTCTATAAGTATGCAGTGAAGTGCAAAAAACAGCAATTGAAAAATGACATGATTAAATGGCACAACATGCAATCATTTGCTCTCAATTATATCAATGTATCTTCTTCATTTCAAGGAGGCAGGCAGAAATATTGTTTTTTAAATGCCTCTATTAAATTGGGCACCAATAATAAAATAGATGAGGGCCCTAATAAGCTCATTTGCGTAACATATATCACACACCACAAAACTATTCTCTCCAAACAGGTTTGTTCATAGATCTGTCTCCCGGTTGTCACCAGTCTTGGCTATATTAAAAGATTTTAAAGCACAAAGCTTGAAGACCATTCAGTGAAAAACCTTTGTACTTAACCCTTGAGATAAATTTAATGCTAATTATGGAAAAAGTATTGATATAATATCTTTCCTGTCACATTTTATTATGATGACAGTCACAACAGAATCTGGGAGTGACATTTTAGAAATATCATCTAATTGCAAGTCAGAAATACAGAATGACAGTTTAAAGTAGAATATCACTTCTTTCAAAATAGTGAACTGGTTGTCTTCATTTAAAAGCCCTACTTTTAATAGTATTACAACCACTAAATTGCTACATTGATCATATCTCTGTAACTCTCTGCTTAGCAAAGTGTTACGATATTTCTCTTACAAGAGAACTGTATCTCTTTCTAGACATATTAAAAATGACAATGAAAGGAAAAAAGATTTCATTTTTTCACTGCCTTTAAGAAAGTACATAGGGGTTTGCATTCTACCTATAAGCAAGTATTTAATGAATTCTTTTCATTAGCTTCAAAAGGTTACATTGGTATCTGTACTTATCTGTAATAAATAATTGAATAATTTATTATTATAATATGTATTATTAACATAATATATTATTTATATGTTATTTTATTATTATTTTAATAATTAAATTCATTAACTAGGTAAATATATTTATTTAGATTAAGTAAAATATTTACTTTTAAATAGCATTCCATTTTTTCTCTAGAAGTAAAATATATGCATTAAAAACAGTCACAATTCAGATTAGATGATTCTGGATCCATTCCATAACAGCTACTACTATATTTGTACAGCATTCTTTAACTCCTTTGTTCTATTCCTTATGCCCATTTAAGTACTTCAAAATATTTGTTTGTAAGAATACCATTCAATGGTCTGTTATTTAGCTCATACTCCCATGTAACTAGTAATATGTAATATACTCCTCTTCATAAATTAAAAACACTATTAAAATTCCAGACATATAAAACAATATGAAGATTAAGTTACTATAAAAGAAACTATAATAGCTTACAGATTGCTTGTATCATTACGAAAGCGCTGGTATCTATTACACTGTCTCCCTGGAATAAAGAATGCACTTTTGGCAATAATCTGTTAAAAAAAAGTGCCCATTATTGTTAAGATGCTCCTATCTTAACTCTAAACTAGTGTGCAATTACAGGAAAATAACTTTTAAAAATAAAAGTAAAACAGTGTTGGATGAAAAGGAATCTTCCCTACTGAAATACAACATATCTTTTTCAAGCCTTATTTTTCTTGTGTTTCATACATGGAATTAGATTAATTTTTAAATGGAAGTATTTTAGAGCTATATGCTACACAATTGGAAGCTGGGGTTAACTTGGTTCCAGGGAATAAGCCATGTCACTCAGACAGAAGAGCCAGAGGGGGTGGCAGGAGGATCCCTTTTTCTAGCCAAGAAAATTCCTTGCATGGGTGTACATCAATACCCGTAACTCTCAAGCTGAGGTTCAGATGTTAATATTGTACTTACTCCCTTTCTTAATCTAGTTCCCTCATAGGTGGTAGATGTGTATTTTTGCTGTCCTTGTGCAATGGGTCTGGTATTTTCCAAAATACTGTGAGAGCTTACCCTATTCTGAATTACAGAAAAACATGTCCTGCAGTGTATAGGTATTACATTTTTTATGGGAAAGCAGCAAACATAAAATAGATTAGACTATTTTTTTGGAGGCTTTGGAACAGGAAAGGGGAAATAAACACATGTAATAAGTAAGGAAAAAGAAATTTCCTTTGGCTTTTTTCTTATGTCAATGATGTAAACTTTGCTTGGATACAAAAACATACAGGTTGAGCTGTGCCTGGGTAAACTGAGGAAAATAAATTGTGATGTTTTCATGTCTGTCTGTATACGCACAAAGACAACAAACAGGCTTTTCCAGAAATTCTGTTCTTTATCTTATTTCCAAAAAGCAGTGCATCCTCAGAATGGATATACATTCTTTCACCTTAAGCATAAATATACCTACACACAGCTATGGTTTCAGTTCAAGACAATACTAAAAATCCCCAACAAGAGAAGCTACTTAGAGCAGAATCAACCAGATCCAGGCAGCACTGTGGTGAGGTAGGGTCACCTCTCTCAGATGTAGGGTAGCTAGCTCAGTACTTAACTTGGTACGTAAGATTAAGATAAGCATTCACATTGATTAGGGAAGTAGATGTCCCTCTCTACTCAACACTGCTGAAGCTGCCTCTCAACTCCTGCGTTCAGTTCTGGTCCCCTCTCCAAGAAAGAAATTGGAGTGCTGGAGCATGTCCAAAGAAAGGCAACAGAGGGGTCTGGAAGGCAGATCATACGAGGAGTGGTTGAAGGAGCTGTAATTGTTCAGCCTGAAGGAAAGGAGGCTCAGGGTATCACTCTATAACTACCCTCTCTACAACTACCTGAAAGGAACTTAGTGCCATGGTTTAGTTCACATGGTGGTATTCAGTCAAAGGTTGGACTTGATGGTCTTGGAGGTCTTTTCCAAAATTTACAATTCTATGATTCTATAAATATGTCAAGTTTTAAATTAATGCTAACTTGCCTCTTGTACAAGTTAGACGGACATGACTGACATACACAGTTTAGTCTCAGGACTACAAGAAGGCTTGAATTAGAGGGAAGGACAGAAGAAGGTGATTTGGTCAAAATTAACTGTGCATGGCAGTCAAAAAGCTACGGGTTATCAAAAGCCAAATGTGTGGCCACAGTGTCTGTTTGTCTGTGATGGTCTTAGAGACTCAGAGCTACTCATACTGTTGCACCTTCAAGTGCCATTCTTCCACTGCCTGGACAATAGCATTGGGGCAAGAAAAATAGACAGGATGGGAGCAAAGGGGCCATGAAAGAGGTCTTCACTTCTGCCTTCACTAATGCTTAGAACATAATGAGGTTGCTCTTATTGTGACCAAAGTATCCACGTGACCAAATGGTCCATTGTGATCAAAAAATGATCCATGAAAATAAGCATCAATGTGATAAAGGGAAAGATGGTTCCATAAGAATGACATTGCACCATCAGCCATTGAAAAAATGCACGGAAAATCCATCAGATTAGGGGCCAGGCCTTCAGTTTTGTTCTGAGGCAAGGAAATGTAGCTCTTGCCTAACATTAAAAGAGTCATCCTTCAAAGGATAGACATCCACATACTATTTCTTCCCCACTGACTTCATGCAGTAAGCATAATCTAAGCCACTCTCCAATCCCTAGAAATATGGTACCAGTAAAATCTCATTTCTGACTGACATCTCATACTTGTGATACATAATTTACCTGATAAGGACTGCAATAAACACTAAGGAATATATATTGAAGACCTGTTCTTTTACACTCATATTCTTACTCATACTAAATTACACTTTACCCTGCAAACAATTCTACTAAAATCAATAGATTTCCTGGCAGTATGAAAATATTTTCAGTGTAAGTAAAGGTACTCATACAGTCCGTGATAATACTCCCTATTGGGATGATGGTCTTTTAATTTACATGCAAAGACAAAACTTGGGAAAAGTGTCCAGTTTGAAACCAAAATTAAGCAACAGTCTGCTAGGTCAGTGATCAACCAATTAAAGAAAAACCTCATTAGTAGGATTTAATGGGTTCAGAGACACTATTCAATCAATGATCCACTAATATTGGATAGATTTGCACCTGAAAATGCAATGCTATGACTACAAAGGGGCAGTTATAGACAATCAAAAAAATCATCTAATCACATGCAGTAGTACAAAGTGAACCTTGATGGAGACAGCGCAGTGAGTTTTGTTAGCCTGTCTTAAACTCCCAGTCCATGCTGTGCTTTTTTTCCTACATGTTATCAGTAACAGAGGTAAAGCTTTGAGGCCAACCAAAGCACCAACCCTCTCTGTAAATTAATGCAAGTCAGTCCTGGCTTATTTTTAGGGGAAACATTTCATTCTCCTTATGTTGCGTCATCATCTGCTTTCTTCTCATTTTCCTTTTCCAGGTTGATAGTAGCAGAAGAGAATGACTCTGGTTTTGCAGTAAATAGGTCTTCAAGGCAATAGCAGAACAATAAGCAGTCTCATTTTCAAAGTCATTTGGATGGATCAAAAGAAAAAAAAATCAATTATATCTTCAATCATAATGAAAATAATTGACAGAATCTTCTCTCAAAAGAGGCCATTTTTTTTTTAACTTCTACACATATGACTCTTCAGGAGGCCATGACTGAGACAGGGAAATACAGCACAAAATCTGTAGGTGTCATTGATATGAAAGTCTTGGGAAAGGAACTGTAAGCCCTTTGCCACTATGAAATTTCAAGCTTTACTTTGTAATGGCCAGTTTGGCACAGCTTTCTCTGTAAGCCAGTGTCTTCTGTGTTGCTCAAATTGAGTGGTATCTGAAGTCTCTCAAGCTTACCCATGACAAGAGAATTAAGAATAGATTCCCAGTACAGTAAGAAAGACAAGGACAAGGGCTCAATTGTCTCCTCACCAGTTTCAGTTAACAAGATGGTTCAAATGAGCACCCTACTGCACATCCAGGAGGACTGAAAGAGAAATTTGGGCTTAACCTTTCTGGAAAAGAAATAAACCTGTAATTAGTGTAGAAGAACCTCACAAATATCAGTAAATCATTCTAAGTTGGAATTGCAATTGTCTCATCCCCAAGTCCCTCTGTCCTAATGATACTCCTCCTGATGATTTGTGATTTGTCTCAGCTAATGGAGAATGTGAGCCTGAGCTAGTCATTTAGAAGCAGGTGAGGCACCTCTTCTCCATAGCCTAAATTTTAGATATTTTGGATGCCTAAATCAGAATGAATTCATTGCACCCTAAAAGTACTTTTCTCCCAATTATTAGAAAAGAAACTCAGAGAAGATCTGTGCCCTGTAGCTAGTCTGTTTTAACATATGCATGTTTTAACCCATGCTGTTTGTGGGGCAATCTTCTTGGTATATCAGAAATAAGGGGACAGTACATAAAATAGACCCAAGAAGTAATCAAAATATGATTTTTTAGCCTAAAAACAGCCACTAGGTTATTCTCTGTCCACCAAAGCATTCAGTATATTGCTGTATCTGATCTCAGTTCTTCCTATTATTAGAGAAACCTCCATCCCACATCCCAGTCTTAGTCCAGAGCTCTTCTGTCTATTTCTCCCAGCAAAGGGAGTAATTGTGGGGGGAAAAAGGTTTAGACAACTAGATATTATTTAAGATTAATTTTTAAGTTTTGATTAATCAGAAATTAAGTAACAATGTAAAAAAACCGAGAATTTAAGGTTTAGGATTCACAGCCAAAATTAGATGATGGAATGAAAACTGTTATCTCAGCAGAGCATTTATTCTTGAATGGGAATTCTATGTCATATCAGTGTTGCCTTAAATAGGGAGAGCTTGTTGAAGCACAAAGTGAACCTTTTTTCAGTGAGTAGTAAGTATATTAAGTCAAAATCTGAGGTACATTAAATATCTAAGTGTTCTGTGTTTATGTGTATTTGCATATATACAGAGTATTGTGCATTGATATTTTAGTATATTAAATCAACTTAGAGATACAATCATGTATTGCATTGGGGACAAAAAATATGTATGTGAAGCTGCTTTACTATAAAGATGTGGCTTCCCATTTCAGTGGTCCAATGAAGTGCTACTTTGGGATGGTAGGTCATGGACATTCAGTCTGAATTTGCTTCAAACCTTAGTGAGAAGCATCAGGCTACATCCAGCTTTGGAATCCTACCTGGTTTTGTACAATTTAGTAATGTATGCATTTCTGTTTGCTAAAATTTATTCCAAACAAAATCTGGGTAAACAATTCTTCATCTGTGAGAAGTTTTAGGTCTCTGAAGTCACACTTCTTTTAGACTCCTTTTGAGAAATTTATTAAAACTACAATAACTTTTTTTTTTGCCATCATTGAGGTGTGAAAAGGATTAAATCCATCTTGACTTCTTTTGGACTTTCTGTGGGAGACTGTTTTGCATACTTTTGTTACATGCATATTGAAATTCTGTAGTTCTTTGATTGCAGCTCTGCCAGAAACATCATTCTAAAAACTGTAAAGGATCCAAAATGCAGTGGTGAAAGCAATTCCTGACACCTCTAGCAGGAAAGCACTTTCTTTAATTTCTGTATCTCCAAACCTTTATTCAACATTAATAGTTTTACTTCATTTTGGCCATAATCTTAAAAGTTCCCAAACTCACTTGTGTTTTATTTGGCTGATGTACGTTTAACTGATTTTTTTGTATGAAGTACAGTGCTGACTCTTCTACAAACTTTTCAGTAAATATAAAAAAGCATTGTAAAACATATTGACTATTAATTTCCAATGTAACCTATATTATTTAATAAGAAAGTTTAGTTGCCTTAGGCACTGGAGAAATGAGAGATGCTGCTGAGAAATACTTTTTATTTAAAAATGGCAATACATCATCAGGTATGCTCAAGTCATAAATGTAGTAGAAGATGAAAACTTACAGTTCTGAATGGCTCTAATCATTAGAAATAGTTACAAGCATCACATAATTTACACTGTTTACAAGGCAAACAGAAATGGCAACAAATAATACTAGCTGTGGAATTCAATAAACCCTTGACTTTTAGAAATTTCAAATGAGAAGAAATCTTCATCATGTTTTGTATGATTAAGTAGTCTGATTTCTTTAATGGATATATTGACCAAAGTCAATGAAAACCACAAGCTTTCAGTACTGGTGAAAACCAGGACTATTTTTGTTAAAGACACAAATAAAGATTTAAGAGACAGGTATGACTCTATATAGCATGTTGCTTATTGCTTCAAATAAAACCAGATCAGAAAATGACATGAAAAGCAACATTATTTTTGCCAAACACGATTTAGTGGAAAATCTCTGGTAAAATCCTGTTCTGAAGAGGAAAATCTTGTTCCCCATCCAAGTTTGGAGGAGAAAGAGAACAGGTTCCTTTATAAATCTTGCTACTGAAAACACTAGAGGCTTTCCCAGTCATACATGATTGAGAAGGGATTCTGAGACAGACAGGTACTCACAAATCTAAGCTTATTCTTGAGTATCTAGTCTGTGAGCCAAAGCCAAAACAGCTTTTTGAGGCTGATCATTTCTCTATATAAAACACTTAAAGTCTTAAGTTTTATTGCAAGTGACAGAAATATATGACTAATTATTTAGGCTCCCTTGCTGCTTTTGGAGGGCACTTTGCAGAGAAAAAAAGCATGCTTTTTTGAAGTCCCAGACACATAAAAGAAACATGGCAGACCACTTCTACTGACAAGCTAACAGGCACATAAATTTCTGGGTAGATCTTACTCAAATGAAACTTAGTAAAACTTTCATGAAAGAATGCAAACTCTTTTTATTATTGCTTCTCATTCTTTACAGCTCCAAATCTCTCCTGACCCACAAAATAGCTGTACATTGTTAGTCTAGGAAATCAGTTGTGCCAATTATCAGTCTCATTACATCTGGTATTTCAGGGGCTAGAACTATGTGTTTACCTGAGAATCTCATATTTCATTAAAAAAATAAGTCCTGGATCTTGCCCTCATGGTTTTCTGTGGAAAGCTAGAAAACATGAACTCAAGGGACTTAAAGAGGAATAAAAAGCATGAATAAATAAAATAAACATATGTTTGTAGCTATGACGAGCTCAAGAATTTGAAGTATTTTTTTATTATTATTATTATTTTCTTCTACATCCTGTGTCTAGTCTACATTTTGTGTTGCAACAGAAGAAATAACAGGAGTCAGACACCCAGGCTTCCCCCTTTACAGCTCAATATCTTGTGTTCATTCTTTCTCCCCTCTTGAATAGAAGCTGAGCTTAGGCTACACTTGACTTTCTGTGAAAACCTTGAAAAGTGATTTAATTTCTATGTATTTTATTTCCTTCATTTCTAAAAAGGGGATGATAACAATACCTGCCTTAAAGTTTAGTGAGGCTTAGTTCAGTAGTGTTTGTGCAGCATGTAGAGCTCCTTGACTGGACAGTACTATAGAAATTCTGAGTATTATTATTACAGAGGAGTGTTCCAAAAGAAAATAATGCAGTAGCCAATTCTTTAATAAAAAGAACACTCAAATTTATATGGCATGATTTTCTATAAAACAGCCCAAGAAGTCAAAATAGTTTCTTACTAGTGAATTTAACAACTACTCCTTCCTCCACATCACTCTCATCTTGGGTCCCAACTGCATATGAACTACACATTCAATTCATCCTCCAATTCCAAAATGGAAGGAAAACACCTCAAAAAATGGAATAACTGTTTTTCCTAAGGCATAAGTGTAATTTAAAGCATAACATTATGGAATGAAAATCAATGGCATTGTTGAGTTTATTTTATTAAAAATGTTTCCCTGTGTACAGTGGCTGTGTGTATTGGGATGGTTCATCACAGTAAATTTCCATTAAGAAACAATGATTCACTTACCACAGTGAAAGCAGTAATAAGGTTAAACTCTTAAGTTAAGTGGAAAGTAAGTCAAACTAAACCCCAGCAGGTTTTCTACTAGTGGCATAGCTAATGTTTTTGAAAATGTTCTAAATGTTCTTTCTCAAATATATGTATTATACATTGCAGTATTGTTAATTATATCCATTTTCTCTTTTATACACTTCCCCAGGAGATCAGTGAAGAATGGAAAACTTACTTATAGTGGATTTCAGATTTAATGAGACAAAGATGGTTCAATATATATGACAAAATGATGTGCTCTCACCATATATGATGGGTAATTATTTTTTATACTCTAATGGCTACCATTTTGAAAATAATTAATGTATTATTTGTGTAATTAATAGATAGTCAACCAAGTAAGGAAGCACTCTGGCTGCATCATGGTAGGTGATACTATACTGTTTAACATCCAACCTTTTGGTTAACATTTAACCTTTTTGACATACTATCATGTCATATACATATATAAAAGATTTAATTTGAGAGATATATGCACAAAATAAGTGAGATTGGTATGGTATTCCTCTCTCTCTCTCTCTCTCTCTCTCTCTGTGTGTATATATATATAAATTTAGATTTAAAAAAGCTTACCTGAAATTAGATTTTAAAATACATAGTTCTGCACTTAAATAAATGCCATAATTATCTACAGAAATAAAAATGTCCAGCATTGCCTATGGAATATATGCATCTATTGCTGTGAAGTTCTGCAGGTCTTTCAACAGTCCTTCCTAATCGCTCGCTTTGAAGTTTGCTGATAGATCAAACAGAATCATCATGGCCTTTTTCCCCCATTAGCAGAAAACTGCAAATCATTAAAAAAATAGTGTTGATGTCATAAGAAAACTTGAAATTGCTTTCAAATGGACAAGTTCAGGAGCCTGAAAACCACTGACTTTATCTACATTGACACACACTTCTCATTAATCGTCATGATTAGAATATGAAGAGTTAAGGAATGACTAACTGGGAAGAAAATATTTCTGCTGTTGTTTTCTTGAACAGTTGTACAAAAAAAAAAAAAGGTACATTTAGAAGTGTTGGCAACATACTCTTTGAGGTGCATATTTAAGAAATTGTCCATCACCTTGACAGTGCTGTTGTCCTAGACACCCTGGTGTACTAGTGGAAGAGAAAAAACCTCTTTACCTCTAAAGCTTACAATGACTTGTGATTCCTTTCTTATTCTTTGGTCAAAGATCACTTGTAGAGTAAAGCAACCTGTAATGATGACTCGGATGAGGGTTTATTTAGAAACTATGAACAGAAGAAAATTGCACAGTTCTACCAGGTGTGTTTGCTAAATTAGCCCTCTTTCCTGAACGTTACTACTACTTGTGGGGAACGGAACAAAACATGCAACCTCCACTAAGTCGATTGCAAAGCTGAATACTGGCCTGCCATTGAAAGAGCTTATCATCTGAATAAAGCATTGTGGCTACAATCTTTTCCATCCTTTCTATAAATCTTCAGGCTTAGGCTTAGGATGTGGCCTAGATTAATGCAAATCTCATAGGGTATACGTCTTTTCCACGTATCTAGTCACCACAACCTTGAATGTTTTCTCATGTATGCTAAATTTAGCTCACTGTAATTGTTACCACAGATAGGCTGTTCTTGACTCATATGTGCCGAGATATAGGTTATTAAACTGATGATCACACAAGACCTTAATTACCTTATGCAGAGAGTGAAATTCAGAGTGAAGCTTTTGTGATAAAATTCAGCTGCTTTTTTTTTTGCCCCTCCCCATTTCAGGGGGGTTGGAAATAGATCATCTTTAGGGTCTCCTCCAACCCAAACCATTCTATGATTCTATATTTTACAGTAAAGTCAAAGGAAAGAATACTATTGCTTCTGCAACTGTGGTGCAATTAGCCTTCTAAAGCCTCCTTTAGCAAAAAGTATTTCAGAAATAAATATTATTGTAAGGATTCAATAAAATAAACATGAGCAAACACATAAATGAAGAAGAAAATATATAATTAAATATATACATACATCACATTATGTTATGTATAAGCTAAATATTTCATCCCACCATAAAGAAGAGTTTCTCTACGAAAGCCACGATAGTTTTTTTATTACCTTAAAATATTGCAGTTGTTTCTCAGCATTCATTGTTCCTTCATTTTCTTGTCTCAGACAGGAATTGAAGATGAAAAGCTCTGTATCTCTCAGCCACCCTTTCAGCTCTTTGATCCTGACCTCCAGCTGCCTTACCAGGCTGCCGCTTTCAGGCGAGAGCAGGTCACGTGGACCTAACCCACTGTGCCCTACCATTGTGTCTTGGATCTTCTCTCCTAGGGTTTTCTAATGCATCAGATAAAAAAAAACATAGATTATTATGTACCAAAACATATATAGGTTAATGTGCAACAAGAAAAATCTGTTAAATGACTAGAGATGTGTTTTTTTTAATAATTATGACTAATATCAACCAATTTCATTCTTTGTTTCCTTGTTTCAATACATTTCCATTTTCGTACCCTTGTTTCTCACTTATGCTGTTCTCTCTGGGTCACTGACTTTGCTAGAGGGATTATAAATCAGTGTTTAATAAGAGTAATTAGGGACAGAGGAGACAAAATGCTTCATAACTTTGTAAACTAGTTACTCTACAGAATTTGTCTGTGGCTTTAGACACTTATGGCCGTAAAAGCTGCTGGTTTCTAGGCAGCAACAGAAAATATGACAATCACTGAGTTCACCAGACTCCTATCCAGGGTACCATTTAAATTTTTGGAGAAACACTGAGATTTTTTTTGAGGTATGACTGCTTGGTTATAATTCCCATTCATGTAACCCTGGGGCAGTTAGGTGACAAAACAGCTGGTTTGTTTTTAAAAATGGATGAACTCATTCAGACAGCAAAAATCCTCACTGCTCCTGAACATAAGGCCACTTTTTTAGGCGAACAAATTCGAATTTCAGTTCTCTGTGTTAAGCATCCACTTTAAGATAATGGACCAGAATAAACGTTCGCCTCTTACTGCTAATGAAACTAATTTACTCCAGCTTTTCAAAGTAGTATTTCTAATAACAGAATCACTGAATAACATTTTGATAGTGGACGCTGGGTGCTTAATGAGTATTCTGAAGAGGCCAGGGATAGAAAGTTACCTTCCTTTTCAGTATTTTGAAAGGCAATCCTTTAACATCACAAGAGAGATGTGCTGTTGGCTGCTTCTTCTATGCCAAGCAGTATTTTATCTGACCTATAAGAGGCTGTCAGGCTGACACTTATTATAAGCATTAGATCTGTGTTACTGATTGTAGAATATTGAATATACACTGACACTCACATCCAATAACCTTTTAAACTGATAATTAGTCGTGGTTAATTGTTGTAGCATGAAGATACAGTTTTAGGTGACCCAGTATGTCTGTCTGTTGAAAGTGCATGCTGTAGAAAGTTACTGGAATATAATTTATAACAATGAAATTAGCTTCCAAAAATAAGCTTTAAAACACGAATAAAATTAGAGCAACAGATATTAATCTGCTATGTGACATTCTGTAAATCACGTCTTTAGGAGATCATAACTGAAAAAACATGCTTTCTTGGCAACACCCTTCTATTTTCATGGTGCAAATATTGATAATTTGAAGACCCTCTGTGGAATCCAGCACTAGCTATTGTTTTTATGCTGCAACAAAAGTAGCAGCAGGAGGTGAAATCAATGCCCTTGGAGGGTAGGGTCACAAAAAAGAATTTATTGCCACTTTTTTGTTCTGGAACAGTTTGCAATCATAAATTCTTCATAAACAGAATACTTCAGAGAATGGTCCGTCTTCATAAATATACGACAGAGGACATCAATTTCATTTAATTCACAATTTGTGTCAGCACAGCAGATGCCAATGCCTGCCTTGATAGGGTTGTTTAATATGCAATTGAGACAGAGTAATATTCAGCACAGGGGACAAAATTTCACAGATTAAACTGTACGCACCACTGACATTTCATTCTAATGTATTTCCATTCCACAGTGTTCACCTTAGATGAAAGTAATATTAAAAACCATATCCCTCTATTTTGCCATTGTTAGAAGTTTAAATCCTTGTCTTTAATTTTTTTCATGCCAATTAAAATGTAATCATGCCAATTAAAACAGTATGTCTAGTGCTGTTAGTTTCTGCAGAGGTTTTTATTAAATTAAACAAAACTCTATCAAACTCTGCTTATTATTCATGAAACTGCATTTAGCAGAAGAACTGTAATAGTTATATTTTATTTTTTTGTAAATGCTGAAATTAATGGTAATACTTAATCTGGAGGTATATTTTGATTTTAACATACTGAGAAGCAAAGGGTTTCAAATTTTTTTAAGACAGTTTTCCTAGATTTTAAGAATTATGATCTTATTTCATAGTTTTAGATACTACCAGATTGAATCAGTGCCACTGAATTAAGATGATTAAATACCCTGAAATTCATAAATGTAAGGCTTACATCTGAAATTATTTTAAAAATAAAAGTTGTCATGATCAGATGTAAAAGGCTGGGTTTGTGAATCTTTTTTTAATCAGTAAATTTATTAATGATCAAACAAGTTCAAAATGCTTATGGTGATGTTGCAGATTAAAATTTAAAGTAATAAGCTCACTGGTCATAAGGCAAATTTTAACATTTTCTGACAATTTGCACATTTAGAAGCAACTCTGCTTAACTAAAAAGCCCCACCCTCTGAAATGGCTATTGCATTACCACATAACCTTAAGTGACACAACTCAGTATTTAAAATGCTGTTGGCAGGTTGCATGTATAGCTTACTCATAAAATATTATAAATACTATTTAAACTAGGATAATGGCATGCAAAACTATGCAATGTATTGCTAATATCACACATCTATAATTAATCATTTAAAGTAATTTATAAATTTATCTTACCCTTGATTTGAAGTGAAGGCAATTAAGGAGAGAAGTGGATGGAAAAATATATAGTTTGACCTCTCTCCCTCAGCTGTTTTACAACAATAGGACAATAGTGTCTCCTGCACAGTGCCATCACCGGTCTCTGGGTAACAGAATCTCTATATTGCTTTTTTTGCCAGATTCTTGTATCTCACTCTTTGGCTGAGACCCAGCCCATCATAGCGTGAAATGAATTACATGAAACTTTTTTGGCTTTTATCAAAAGTGAGATGAATACAACAGCATGAAACATATCCTGGCTGTATTCTCAGCTTCAGGTATGCAGATTTGTACTGAATCCGTATATTTGTTTTTGAGCCATCAGTGTGACCTGAAATATGCAGTGACAACCCCACTTTTCATCTTAAAGGTATAGTAAATAGTTAAACAGTAGATGTCTCTAACATGTACCTTCAGAATAAATTCTATTAACATTCACTCAAGCATGACAGTCAGTGTATATCAGATATACTGCATTATAGTTGACTTGGTGCATACCCGTAATACATGGCATATTTTACTTACATTTTTTATGTATTAAAGAACTAAAATTATTAAAGTCAGACAGGAGACAAGCATGGAATAAAAAAAATCAACAGAAGAGGAAAAGGGTATGGAGTTTTTATAATAGAATGAGTAGCTTGTTTGAAATGTACGTGGTGGATTGAAAGAGAGAGATATTTGTGCTCCAAATTAGAAATCAGACAGACAGTGTACTTCAACACACAAAAATGTACACATAACCCACAAACAGTAATAAAAATGCAAATACCCCAAGCAGTTCCCATTTTTCATTAATTGAATCCACTTTTTCAAGGAGATCGTTTGGTAGTAAAACACCACTTTTCTTCAGAGCTTCAACCTTACTAAGCAGTTCCATCTTTTTTGGGTGCCTGATTGACATTTCTACATTGTATCTCTAAAATGAAAAGAAATATATAGTATTAGTTGCTGTAGAGAGTTTTCTCCATAAAAAAATCAGCTTTAATTGTATGTTCTTGGTTATGCCCGTTCTCTGTTTGACATTTTCTAATTTTATTTTTTTTAAGCACAAACTTCTCATAACATAAGAGATTTGGGTACCAAGCACTTAGACTTGTGGGTGACACATCTATGCAGGCAGTTAGCAATTGATTACACATAGTAATGTTCACTCTTTCACAATATTCACTTGTACAATAATACCCACTAACCATCTCCCATCTGAATCTTGGTCTGCTCTTGCCTCATTCGGGTTACTGGTATCTTATTTTTAAAATAAGCTACTTTAGCAAGTTACACTGAGGTTCTTCATGGAAAATAAACCAAAATGAAACAAAAAACCCCAAGGAAATAATTTCATACTTATGTTTCCTCTAGAGTTTATTTATTCTCTCTCCCATTGTGTTTTCCGTGCCACACATGGGCCTGAAAATGTGAGTTTGACCTTCGAAAAACAATTAGAAATACCTCCCTTAAAACATAATTCCAGTTGCTTGATTTTTAGTGCATCAACCAACAGGAACAGTGAAGTGGCCCACATATGAGAACAGCCATAATGTTAATGCAGTCCAATAGTTTGTTCAGGTTGAAAATACTTTCTATTTGTGTGCACTGCTATTTATTGTTTAAAAAAAAAACAAACAAAAAAACAGAGAAAACAGTTACAAAACTGGAAGCTTCTTTCAGAAATTCTTTCATAGGACTTTCTAAATATTTAGGTCTATATTATTTACATAGTCTATAAAAATGTATTTTAATATACAGACAAATTAGAAAATAAATATTTTTCTTAAAACTGTATTCTCCAAAAACCTGACTTCTCTATTACGTATATAGTTATTGTAGTGTTTAATTATGTTTTCATACTTGGTACAGTAAATAAAAAAAATTAACACATAAGCATCCACATATATGTACCCTCCATATAGTTAAGATAATTAAGTGTGGAAAAAATTCATTGAAATGGAACTTCTGATATGGCCAAAAATGTGGCTATTACTGGAAGAAGAGAGTTCAGCACATATACTAGCAAAGGTGTTTACAAGACATACATAAATTATGCAAAGCTATTAGAAAATTGCTTCCTAAACATTAAGCTTTCTTTGCTTCAAATTCAGTAAAAAAAACTGCTATTGCAGCTCATACTGAAAATGTTAATAACTGGGCTAAATATAAAAAAATTAAACTGGAATTATGAATGTTTAAAACATGGGTGCCTTTGCCAGATCCAAGAGCATTCTCTGTAGGAAAACAAAGAAAAAATACAATTGCAGACAGCTTAAAGAAAATAATAAAGGTGTGAAATCACTGTTTCAGCTATCAGGTTCTCAGCATTTCCATGCATATGTTTGCATATTGTTAGTTTCATATTTTAATCTCTCATTTACACAACACATGCACATCATTTGTATTATGTAAACTTCAGCAAATATTAGTCATTTGTGGATCATAGAGCAAATGTTTTAAATGAGGTGATTTAAACCATTTCTCATTATTAATGAACACTGATCAGGTGTCTGCGTATCCAAAATTGCATGAATATGCATGGTAAAGCCCAAGGAATTGTTTATAAAGAAGTTGCCTTTTGACACTCGGTGTGCTGTAGCTGAGGTTTGAGATGTGTACCACTGTAGGCAATACCTACCAGGTTGGGCACTAGGGCTGGACCCACCAAGAGGCAACACCATTTGATTTGACTGATGTGTTCAACAAGTATGATTCCTGGTCCTGTGTTATTGCCTTCTCTTCTAGAATGGCTGCTGGAGGAGATTACAATCTTCTTTATGTAATCTGATGTCTATTTAAAGATGATATAGCCGAAAAGGATTTGCATAATTATTTCCATAAGTACATGTAATATCAAAGGGAATCCAGAGCCCAATTTGCTAGGCACTGAAATCCAGTACGTGCGACTCCCTTTCTTTTGTCAAGTGAATTAATAGACTGAGGGAGTCCTCTAGCTGTGTGTCACTGGTGCAGGCACAGCCACTTACTGCTCATCACCTGCTCTAGGCTGGCACCTGCTGCTGCCTGGGCTGGGGCTAGGGATGTTCCTGGGCAGTGCAGGGCTGATGATGAAATAAAACACACTGCATGTTTCATAACTACAATGCTCTTGTTAACTTAGAAACTGAAGACATTTCATTTCATTTTGGACTAGATAAAATAATTCACTGCTCCATAATCCAAATAGTGTGACAGATGTTATAAAAGGTTATTACATTAAAAACTAAATAAGCTAGGTTTTATGTACGTGCTGTCTTTGTCACCGTGTAATCTACTGTATAAACAAGCATGATGAAAGTGCTGATTGATAGAAAATGCATTATACAGTAACAGTAAAAGATGAGAGATTCCAGTTGATTATCAGATGTATTCGTATATGACTGAGAGTCAGTATTGTTTCACTCCTGGATATTTAACATGCAATGTGTATTTTAACTTAAGGGAAGAGCTTAACGTACAGGAGGTACAGTTTGAGAACTGATAACATGAGATGCTATTGCTAATGCTATTTTTTAATCCATTAAACACCTACACTCTGAGCAGTTGCATGGAAAAATTAGCTACCAGCTCTATCAGTGCTGCACAACCCTAGTCTGGTAGGACTACTTAATCCTGTGGTGAGGAGATAATTTAATCTAAAGATTCATTCTTTCCTCGGCTTTAAGTGAGCGAAGACTGCTCTATTGTGACAGCCTGTGGATGTTATGATATAGATTACTGTTTAATAGCCAAAAATGAGATTAAGGAAGTTAAGATCACAGGCTTCTCACAATAACCTCAATAATAAATAAATGGGTAATATTTAATTTCCCACAACACCTGCCATATAAACTGGGGAAAAAAAAACCCCAAACAGCAATGTACTGGAAAAACTGCAAAATATTTACAGCATGATTAGCTGTGTGCATGCATGCCTGGTTTTGTGTTCCCGAGGACACTCAAAAGAAATCCAAAACATTGTTACGTAAGTTAAAGAATTTGGCCTTTTATTCATTCTCTCAATACGATCAATACTTCTCAAAGGACAAAGAAAATAATTGAAATAAATGCACTACCATTTATCCATGAAGAAGTTTGGCAAAAATATTTAAGCCAAAAGAAGTTGAATTCCAAAACAAAGCAAGTTAAAACCTTACTTCCCCTGATAAAAACATTTTAAGAAATCCAGGCAGGCTGATTGAGACACATTTTTCGACACTTTATACTAAACTGTGCTTTTTCTCTCTTTTTTTTTTTTTTCCTAAAAAAATTATATAAAACATTTTTTGTGTGAAAAATCACACCCGAAAATTCTGTCCAAATGGAGACTGGAACAATGCCTTGTAACAGTGTTAATTGTCACCATGGAAACCAGAAGAATAAGCCATTTTGAAACTGGTATAGAAGGCACACATTGAGCAACTCAAGCATTTTTCAGCCTCCCTCAGTGTTAAGGAACAAGATGCCTAGTCACTGAGAGGTCAGAGAAAGAAATCATCATGAAAGGTTCGTAGATGTGCACTGTCTGGTAAACAATAAAAAAATCTGTACACAGTTAACAACTCTGTGAGACTGCGCACTGCATCTTTCAGAAAGAGAAACACCACAAAAAGATGATCAGGAGATCAGCAGATTCCACCCCTTGAGTAAAACTTTAGGGCAATATTATGCGAACCTTGTCCCTAAAGCTCCCTGGGAATTCTGTTGTTGTAATAAAACTTCAGAAGAGAAAAGAAAAAAAAAAAAAGCCTGCATGATGGAATTCAAAATAATGCTCTAAAAGCACACAGAGAGATTAAGACATCCATTGTAAGACTTTTGTATGGTGCTTCTGTTGGTTATAGTGAAAAGAGACCAGACATACTGAACACACAGTGGAGCTATGGCTACGAAGTACAGAAGAATTAAGCCAATGAACTTTCTCCATTACCGGAATAAGGGTGTGCTATTTGTAAATGTTCTGCATTCCATCATTCACATGCTAACAAAGTATCTTCAGTCAGATGGCACTGTAGGATATACAACTGAGATCGATCGGAACTGAGTGACCTGCAACCTTAGTTTTACCTGCATTGAAATTCTAAACTTTAAAAACTTGCCATTTGGGGTGTTTTGACTGTGGCAGACAGCAATAAATACAGACATATACCCTCGGTGAAGGCATGTGCATACACAGTCAGCAATGGCTCACATTTGTAATATATACTGCGTGCATAAAATTGAGTAAATAATATTCTGCACGCAAATTCATCAAATACGTAACAAATATATATACACATAGATATATACATATATATATATAGTATGTGTGTATATATATATATATATATATATATACACACACACTATATATATGCATATGTAGCAATATTTGTCCATCATCTCTTCACGCACATTCTCATTTTGCTTTCTGGATAATGTTTGCACTCTTCATGCTAGGCTTCATGGTGGCCCCTTAGGAAGCCCATGCCTAATGCCATTCAGTGGTGAACAAAGAGTCTTTTTATTCCAAAGTCCAGGGTCCAAAGCTCAGCTGTATACAAGCAAAGTGAAGGAATCTGCTAGAGGCCAGCCTACCCTTCACAATAGCTCTTAATGCTTCTACCTTTTTGGTACTGTCAGTGTGAAACATTTTAGAAACTGTCCAGAAGCTTGATTATATTTCTTACGTTGTCAATACCACTAGAACCTCTGGACAACATTCAAGACCTGGGCAGTGTGATCTGTCTAGATGAAAAGCAGTTCCTGTTTCTTGCAAACTTCATGTATTTCTGTATTAGCAATTTACGGCAAATAATTGCACAGAGAAATTATAAAGACTCCTACAATTGTCCTTGTAAATTAATAATAGGCTTTCTTGATTGGGATAAATTTGCTGCTGAGCCTTTGGAAAAATTAAAAAGTGCAATGTCATTTAAAATTGCCAGAACTCACAGAGCAAATTACATCTGAGGTTAAGAATCAGTTTTTCCTCCTCTAGTTTATTCCATTTGCATGATCCTGAAATCATATTACATTGGCTATGTATTGTTAATTGGACATAGATTGCATTATCTTTGATATAAATCAAACTACAAATATTAAAATGAATTGCAAATTCTGTAATAGAAGATCATAAAACAATCTTTTTTAAGTATCTCCCATTAATAATTTAATTCCAATTATATCACTCGGAAAACTCAGGAAGGAGAGTGCTAACTTATTTCCATTTGCCTTTTCCCCTTACAAATAAGCACAACAGCACAATATGTATTTGTGTGAGAGTGCATGTGCATATGGGTGCACGCCTACAAAACAAAACAAATCTTAGCACTTTTGTCTTAAACCCCTACAGACACCTTAGGTTTTTTTGTGTCAGAAACTAGCAAATGCAGATTACATGTCTGCTATGCATTTCCTTCTGTGGCAGCTTGAGAAATAAACACATTGAAAGAAATATTAAGCAACTTCATGAACTGAATTTTGCCTACATTAAAAAATTATGCAGTTGGTATTCATTGTTCTGCCGCTTTTTTTCCTAAGAAAAGTGATCCAAACACTTTAAATTTTACTATATATGTAATATCTTTTTGAAGACTTTGTGTGCCCTTTAATGAATTTATATTAAATATTTAATACTGTTTAGGGCATATCCACTACTACCAAAAACAGTTATATTCCCAGCAGTCCCACTGTTTCAGGCAGAGGGCTTGATTGATCCTCCTAGCCTGAATTGAGTAGAATGAAAAGAAGCAGTTGGAAAATAGCTGCAATCATTTAATGCAGATGACCTCTGACAGGCTCACAGCTCTTCTATCTGAACAGAAATTTGCATGGGGTCTCTGTGCAGAGGAACAATGTAACCTAAATGGTAGACAATCTTTATTCTAATGAAGTGGGTGTCAAGGTCAATGTAAAACTGCAATGATAAATGGTGCACCACTAGGCAAGAGAAGTTGCATAGGCATTGTAGTGCTTTCACATTAATTGAAGGCTGAAATGCACCGAGTGAAAGCACAAGACTCTCTTTTCACCATAATGTGTTAATGCACAAATGTTTAAATGTTTTATTCAAGCCCTTAGCCTGTTGGCACAAATCTTATTGCAAACAAAAATACAATAGTTGGCCAATAACCAGAAAAATAGAACTTTTTATTAGCTTGCCTTATTTCTTGAATCCCTAACAACTTCCACAATCTACTCAGAGTACCAAAAGAATAACAAGTCTCCAGACACCTAATGTAATTCCCATGATCCTTTTTCTATTTAGGATATCTGTCTTTAATTAGTTCCAAACAAGCAAGCCTTTAGACAACTCTTCATTAGATACCATTCCCAATGAACTAACTGTGAGAAGAAAAGTCATGCTTCAATATTATTATTTCCTAGATTCCAAGTTTTCTTTTAGTATATAGTTAATATCTCCAGGTGCCTTTTGTTCTCTCAAAGAATTAGACCAGTAAAACTGGGTTTTGTAATGCAAAGAGTTGTGTGCCTAGAGTGGGGACTAAACTACAATCTGTTATTGTGGCTTTGTCAAAACTGCAATACAACTATAATTATGGTACTTCATCAGTCGATCAAGCAATTTGTGGAAGGCAGTACATTTTGTCTTATAAAAATGAGGAGGACAGTAAGCTGCTTTTTAAAATCCTGAGCTGCTTAAGCTTGTTAAGGGTATATTGTTTGCTAATACACTCATTAGCAGCCAGGCATTTTAACTTCATCAATTAAACAGGAAATGGTGTTGCACCATTAGTTTCACAAAATGCTAAAAAACAGATAGCAGTCTACAGTTAAGAATTTTAGGAATCGTATTTTAACCTGCAAACTGCATTATACATTTCAAACCATTTTTTATGCACCAACATATACATGGGGAGTGTGTAGGTCTGTCTGTCTGTGCACGAATGTAGGTGGTG
This sequence comes from Parus major, assembly GCF_001522545.3. Lineage (NCBI taxonomy): Eukaryota > Metazoa > Chordata > Aves > Passeriformes > Paridae > Parus > Parus major. The sequence goes on along the minus strand of NC_031774.1, from coordinate 35,779,348 downwards.
AAAGCCCTGCAGATAGTTGTGAAGCTAATTATATCTATCTACACACACATACACCCACTTAAAATTTCCCAAGTCCCTTAGGATTGCTGCTGAAGCACAACGTCATTTCTTGACACCGATGAACATTTACTCATCTGAGTAATCCCAAGGATGGCAGAAGTTTATTCCTGTGAACAACTAACAGCTCTCCTGGATAACTAACAGGTTCACAGTATGGATGACAATTTTTGAGTATTTACCAGTTTTTACAGTTTTAGGCTCTTCCGTGCAAATAGTTATTAACAATATGATTTGAGATATTAGATGAGGAGCTATCGTTTGTTATTAAAGAGGATCTGCAATGCTTTCAGTTTCTGGGGATCTGTGAGTGGCATGTACTATACAACACCATTTCTATTTTACAACTCGCCTGAGCAAGGGAATTTTCCATATGGAAATCAGTCTTCAGGATATTGCAATTCAGAGAATAAACTCCAGTGGGGGAGTGGGGGTGGGGGATGGGAGAATTGTAGTGTAAAGGAAAAAAAAACCCAACCCCAAAAAAACCCCACGTTAGTGATGAAACTGTTTAAAAAACTGTACAGCTTCATCTGTGTGTGATTTGTCAGGTCTGAAGCTTTGACGTGCCCAAGGGGCAGACCCCAGCGGGGCGCAGGCTGCAGAGCTAAATAGCTGTGAAAGAAGTCTTAATGTAGGATGGAATTCAAACTAACCTTGACATGACCTCGGGAAAAATATGCAAAAAGTAAAATGAATGCACTCTGCAAGATACATCCTAATTTTGTGGCCGAGCTGGTTAGTTTCACAAACATAACTGGGACTTTAAAAGCAAAATAAAACGCGAGGAAAAAGGGGAAACTTCAGAATTCAGAGTAAAAACTCGAGCAGGCATGGGGTGTTGCTGTGGAGGCATATGAATCATTTGGAAACAATCCAAATAAAAACCAACACCGAACAATATTGTTGTCAGCCTGTCTATTCAGGAAAATTGTTTTTTTAGGTTGAATATAAATGACACAAAGCCAAGATTACATCATTGCATTACAAAGTCTGTTGTGGCTTTTAGCCGAACAAGCCCCATAGATCTACTGGCTGATGGCAGTAATTCAGTAAGAAGTTTTAAAGGCTTGGTTGTTTTGGGTTTTTTTTTTTCCTTTTTTTTAAGCTTTGTTACTCTAAATATAGTGGAATTTTGTTCAAATATTGATTATTTATATTTTTTAAAACCACATCCCTGAGTTTGTTCTGCAAGCTTACTACTTTATACAAATAAAAATTTGAATGGGTATATTAAGCCTTTATTTGGCTTTATTATGCATTTGGCCTTATTATGCATTTGGCCTGTCTTGCACAGTGTTCAGTTAAGCAGGAAGACATCCACCTTAATATAGCAGCCAAGAACTGGCTTATTCGCTAGATATATGGAAATTGTAATTGAGTGTCAACTTGCGTTGAAATTCAATCCCATTACCTTCAGAATGCAATTTTGTAGCAATACCAGTTATTTACTATGCTATTAACCAGTTTTTAAACATAATTAAATTCAGAGAACACATAGCCAAAATACAGTTGTTTCAATTCATATGGCGAGGGTAATCCAGTACCAGGTGCGTAAGAGCCCGCTAGGTCTGAGATGGCCACCCACATACAAACCAAGGCAAGCCCTGGCAGATGATGTTAGAACGTGGTGCCCCTGCACAGGATATAGTGCAGCTCAGGTCAGGCCACAGAGTTGGTACTCTTCATATTTATCTATCTTGCAAACCATGTGTTTTTACTGGGATCTTTGGCTGATTTCTGAAGGAATTTCTGATATTGGTCTTGCGCTGCTTGCAACGATGCTGTTGGTTTTGAGTCTGTTTTCATACCTTGCACCAAAGGTGTGACTTCTGATACAAACAAATACAGATGCAACCAACAGACATACTTAACGTATTAGACATTGATTTAGCTAAATTTACATGTATGTAGTTGCCTAGAGAATTGATACTAAATTTTAAAAAATGGTGCTCTTTAGAAATTAATAGCTGCTATACTGTCGGGTTAATGCTCAGGTATATTTTTTTGAGGGAAAAAGATCCCCACAGAGTAAGGGAGATTCCAAAATACTGTTGTATTACTACAGTTAGTCCATTATTGATCAGAAAATGCATTTGAAGGTGGAGAAAAAGTTTGGCCTGGAAACAAAAAGGTGTAGTTGCAGCACCATCCTTGGCTGGATATTCTTGAAATCTCATACTGATACACTTTTACATTTACATTTTTACAAAATAATATACAACATTGTAAGATTATGGAGATTTTTTTCTGAGATTTTCAAAGAAAATCATTTATAACCTGTTATCCCCTCTTCTGCTAAGCTGTGCCTGCTGTTGCAGTATGCATGAAACATAAAATTGGAACTCCTCTACACAAAGATTTAATTCCAAATGCACCTACTATTGTCAGGCTGTACGTTACAGGCATCATTCTGTTTTGAAATGGATGTTCTTGTGAATTTATCTTTCACAGACTGGCTCTTCTGAAGTCCTTATTCCTTTGTTACCCAGCTAGAATGCTAATGGTGATCAGTAATATCTTTCCATGAGAGAAGCTTGACTGAAAATCTACAAATAAATTATTCGCTCTTCCAGCAACACTACTGGGATGTGTTTGGGGGTAGAATATCTCTGGATCCTCATTTTCTTACCTATTTGCTATACTTTTTCATGGGAGAAGAGGTTCCCCGCTGGAAAAACATCCAAATGGAAATTGAAGCATCTCAAACCAACAGAGGACTCAGTCTCCACCAAGGTATAGGTAATTCCACAAAGATCAGTACACACATCACTTAAGGCACAGTGGCTTTAGTAATGCAAATAACTGGACCTTGTCAGCTGTGAGCAAAGCAAGTCATCCTTGGCCTGTGACAAGAGCCCTACTACAGTCTTCACAGGCTGGTGAGCAACCTCAAGGAGAGAAAAACTCTGCATCTAGCTTGCTCAATCTCCAACTTCAGAACATGTGGATCTTAGTTCCCACTACCTCTAGGATCTAGAGTAACAACAAGATTTTTAAAGTAATTGAACTTTTTCCTATACCACAGAACTTACACCTGTTTGACTGCTCATCCAAGTGCTGATTGGAAAGAGCGTTGACAGCAGATTTCTCAATTAGCCCTACAGCTTTAAAGAAAATTGTTATTTTTATTTTAAATGTAGATCCTGTATTGTATTAAATAAAGTGAAAGCTATAGTTTTTACAATGTGCTATTTGATTTTTTTTCTTATAATGTCCCTTGTGTTATGTCAAAGTTGGCACATGTAGCAGGTCCATGAGGAGTGCTAAAAGGTCTCCACTATCTAAAACACTGGCACACACTGCAATTCTTTTTACAGCAATACCATTACAATGGTATCAAAACTATCGCAAAACTCGTTAAAAGGTCTTATTGTTAACTGCTTATGATCATCTGCAGAGAGCCATACTCTGAACCTTTCAAGAGGCACAGCAAATAATGGTGATTCTCTTTTCCAGTACACATTAATGTTATTAAAACAAAAGAAGAAATTTGGCATTATCATTACCAGTTTTTACAATGGAACAATCTCATTTTAAAAGAATTTTATAAGTTGTTAAGAATTCAGTATTTCAATTCTAATATTACTCTAGGAAAAAACATAGTACTTTTCTACAAAAGAAAAAATATTCTCATGTTATTTTTGTGATCAAATACAAACTATTCTCAAGAGCAAATATATAACAGAACTGCTGACACAGCTTAAAGTATGGCTGTGTGAATGCTGCAGAAAAAGCTATTTCAGAAAACATTTTCAGCAATAGAAATCCAACTTTGTTTAAACCTGAACATTTTTTTTACAATATCAAGTAATGTTAACAGCATGCTGAAAATGTTAAGGCTAAGTGTACAGTGTCAAAATAGATTGAATCTCTGAAAACTGGAAATTCAAGCTTTTTAAACATAATCCAGATGTTTGGCTTTTAATCATATTTCAAAAAGAGGAAACTTATGCAATACAAAATTCATACATGCATATTTCATTAGTGTCTTTCCTATCACTGAATTAAAAATTTCTAACATATGTTTTCGTCAAACAGATAATGTTTTAAATTAGAAGAGTTGGCAAGAAGTTGTACACCTCACAAATGTCACTGGAGTATTTAAAATTAGAAGAAAATATTTCATTTTTTATGTTATTGACAGCTTTGATAGAAAATGCTATAGCAGTGATCATTTTTGGCCTTATCAATAGGAAGTTTGATAGTCTCTGAAACAAACCAAGCATATAAAGATGACTGAACAGCAACAACTAAGGACTAGACCTCTTCAGAATACCTGAGACTGATAACACTTTGACAGGCCTGTGAGTATTTAACACACATGCTTTCCATCTTACTGGCGATCAAAACAGGACAATGCTTTGTTTCTTCAGAAAAAACCAGACAATTCTGAATGTGAAAGAACTTTTTCCAAGATATATTTCAATTCCAGAACATTAACAACACCACTACATTTGCTGAATAATATTTAAAGGACTGTATCACAGTAGCCATTGTTTCTAAAACCTAATATATATGATAAATTGTATGATTTTTTTTTAACCTCCAGAGTCTTAGAAAATTAGAGTCTGAGTTCATTTGTAAAAATGGAGTTTCTGAATGTAATAATATTTTAATATTTTAAATAATTTAAGGCAGACAAAACTGAAGCAATAAATATGAGAGGAAATATCACACATGTTATTGGAAAAGGGAAAAAAGACAAAAAAATCCTGCTTCTGGCTACCTGCATGAGACATTGGGCTTGCTCTTTAAGACCCCTGTATCTTCCAAGGAGCATGTGAAGTGTGCTTGTACACCCCCACAAACAGAAATATGCTCCTGTTCTACTGTGATGTGATGGAACGAGATGTGACTATGAACTTCAAGCCTGTGTAGGAATGTTGGAAACAACACAGGACATGCTGAAAGTGAGTCTCTCTATCTCCAACAGCTGCTGTGTCTAGGAGAGACACTTTGCCTCTTTCAAAGGGCCACCAGCAAGGGGATGCCTAAAGCAGCCTTTTACAGGCTCAATATTGTTACGCTTCAGTGAATTGCACCAGTCATGTGAGATAGAGGAATATTATTTTTTATTTAAAATGGGAAACTGAGGTACAGATGGACACCATTTACAGTCCCAGGGAGGGAATATCTCTCATGTGGGAATACAAGTGTTCCAATAGTCACTCCACTATTCTGTCTAAGAGAATATGCTTTCTGAGCTCAAAACAACTTAACACTCTGTTTCACACTAGACTGGAAAAAAAAAAATAGTTATAGCACTTACAGTATATTTTAGTCACTGCAGAAAATGCCTCAGCTCTACACATTCTTACATTCTCAACGATATTTAGGAACTAACACTAATAGTTACCTTTAAAGGAGTACGAGAGTGACACTGGACTCATTTTGTGGCTGAACAACTATCGAGACAGAAACAAAAGAAACTTTCTCTCTGTTTCTATTTCCCTCATTTCAGGTGTCTGTTCTCAAGGATTTATGGTGCTGCTATACATGAACTCTGCTATTTGCTGGATGATGAAAGCTGAAATCTTCTTCTCATCTTTAATGGCATTCTGCCAAAATATTCTCTGACAAAACTTGGGTTGATTCACAGATCTGAAGTTCACAAAATTGTCATAATCTAACCTCCCTACTTCTGTAAAATGCACCCTAATCTTATCATCTCTGCCTATATTAAGTTCTCAAATTTCTGGCTTGGAGAAGATCTTTTGCTATTGCATCTGTCCCTGACTTAAACACACAAATAATAGTAAATTTACAGAATTCCTTGATAAAATGATAAACAACTAGTTTATTTCACTGTTAGAAAATGCCTCATTCCTAGGTTGAACTAGTTTACTTTTAACTTCCAGATGCTTCTACCTTCTTATACATTTGCCAATAGTTTGAATGTCTGTGAAAGCATGAAGTTACTACCAGAACAAAACATGAAAACAGATGACTTGCATTGAACTTGAGTTATCTCTTTTGGTGTTTCTGGGATTACAATTTATAGAACCAAAACATATAGAAAATTAACTACTCTTGCAGAGGCTAGTACACTCAAATACATGCATTTTGGAGATTCTTAAGGTGCTTGGTTTTTCCTAGGGCTGCCAGCAAGAAAATTTTTGATAACTTGGCCCTGATATAAATGAAAAACTATGAGCTTGGATTTAATTTATGCTTATGCATTGCCTTATACTTGTTGGACTCTCTTGGTTCACTAAAAATTTTTTTGCTGATGCTATTCATGCTGGAAAGGAGAATAGGGAGAAGGAGAAAAAGAACATAGTGGCAGGTGAAGTTGATGACAAAAAGGATCTCATTCAGAGTAGAAATACCATGCTTACTCTCATAGAACAACACCACGGAACATCAGAAATCCTAATAATCAATGAGAGTTTCACTCACAACATATTTTCTACTGTGCCCTACCAACTGCTCTAGATTCACTCTGGAAATTACAAAGTTGAATGTGAAGGGATCTTGACAGACCAGGGAATCTGCCCCTTTGTGTTTAGCATTTTGTAATGAGCTTCTCTGAAATCAGCACACAGCATAACGCCTGCATATTAATAGAATCTGTCTTAAGGCAATTAAAAAAAAAAATTAGTTCTGTAAAGATATGGCAACAAAACTGTAGAAACTGATTTCAGCAAAAAACCACCACAAGTTCATGATGACTTATGTTGTCTCACTGAAATGCTAATCTCTGTGCTCTAAACAGACTGATAATCTGGTGGCTATAGCATCGATATTCAAATCTATGTAACACTTGCAATGTCAGTGGATATAGACACTTGTAAGTTATTGCTATTTTAATGTCTGAATTCTACTTAAGATGAAACAGGACGTCTTGAAAATGGGAAAAGATATGCATATATCTGAGAAGGGGGAAAAAAGTGCTTCAAATGACTGCAGCAGCAGGAAATACAAGGACACAAAACCAGTAGTGAAGTAATATCATACAAAGCAAATTTAGGATTTTTTGAATGTATGTCAGCTATAGTGAGCACTAGAGAAGACATGAACTTTTGTCTTTCTGGCATTCTCTCAAGAGATTCTGGTCCTGCTTTGTGGAAAGCTTGTTCTGGTAACCATGAATGCCACGATAGCTGCCTGGCTGTTCAAATACAAATTGAAAAGATCTGTGGCCATTAAAAAAAGATATATGCTTACTGTAATGTGTATTGATGTCTTCAACTTTAACTGCTGTCTGTTTAATAGATGTTTGTTATGGGAATATGTGTAAGGAATTTAGTAGTCCCAAACAAAGATGGAAAAATGTAATAAAACAGATCAGGAAGGATGGTGGAAAAAGAACAAGATTCCATTGCCTATTCTGGTGTTTTTCAAAAATTTAAGGAATATAGTCTACTGAGAATATCAACAAAATAGTTTAGTGATTTTTATGGTGACAGAACCTTTGCCAATGATATCTGCATTTCAGTGACATTAATAAAGTGGTCCCACTTTAAGGTTTCAGTGGCTGTATTTCCTATCTTAGTAATCATTTTATAATTAGCAACAATTTTAAAAATAAAAAAGTATACCTTGTAGAATACTCCACATTCTTAATTCTACTAGGTTACCTTTTTTCAAATCTACGTCTAAGTCAATATTTTAGGCCATTTTGTTTACTATTTTGTTAGAGGTATAATATGTTGCTATAGAACTGAAGTCTAAAGAAATGAAAGTAATGAATACATATTTTAGAACAGGCCATAGAGCTTTTGTACATTAAATTACTACACTAGCACTACATTAACCCTATTAAAGTTAATTTTTACAGCTCATTGGTGATTGGCATTTGGTACTGATGTTTGAAGAATTGCCATTGCATTGATTTTATTCTTTAATAAAGTGTGAAAAAATGGAAGAAGTAGGATTTAACTGTCCTTTGGTAAAGCTCTTAAGTTTCAAATATTTAAACCATACAAAAGTCTTTAGGGACATTATATTTGTTTTTAATTTTCCAACATTTCATAGGCCTGAAAAAGTCCCACTAGTAGGAATACATTTACACTTGATTGGTGCCACAAAAAAGAGCATGTTCAGAGTACAAATGCCACACTTGCTCTCATGGAATAACAGCACTGAACATCAGAAATCCTAATAAACATTAACTGCAGACCCTTCTCAGGACGTGAATGCACATGTTGACAGCACAGTGTAGTAGGCCACCTGCTGGCCAAATCAGCTAATTAGCAATTTTAATCTAATAATTAGAGGATCATACAAAGAGATAAACATAAAAGAAGTGCATAAACCCCATCAACTAAAGACTATTTGAAGTAATGCAGTTGTATATATAAAAGGGAGTGATTCCTCATCCTATTTTAGGTTTTTCAAAAGTGGTCATCACTTAAGTCTGGATACCAGTTGATGAAACAATGTTGTCTTCTGTTAAAAACACACAGTAGCTATGTTCTTAGGTTTTACACACCACTTTATACAGTAAGGTTCCATGGCAGGTCATCTGTCATGCTATACCAGTCACTTCTCAGGAATGATTAGAAGAGGCTCTGGATATGGAAACCTAAAACTTTTTGTGAGTAGCTTCCCTGGGAACACAGGCTGAACAAAAACATGTTGGCTGGCATCACTCCTTGGAAGGATGTCGGAACTAAGACTACTGTGCCCACAGGTTTGGATCCAAATGTTATACATATATAACCATACAAAGCAAGGACAACAGTCAGTGTACTGACCACACTGTGCATTCAGACTCACAAAAGAAGGGCATGTGAAATAGAAGGACTGACAAGTTGCAGAAATGCCTGGACAAATGAGTTATTTTCATAATTTCAGCAAGATCCTTAACTGCTGGATGACCTGACAACTAGAGATAAAAACATGGGAAAGTGCCTGGTGTTCAGATTTACTCAATCAGAATCTGCTGGTGTTAAAATCTGCAGCACTAATTGAGCTAAAAGACATAGCTACAAAAAGAACTCAAAGACGAAGCAGCTTCTGAAAAACCTGGAAAGTGAACCATATACTCCTGAAGGGAAGAATTTAGAGAGCACAAGAGCACAATACAGAATGCACATGACTGAAAAAAGTGTGTGTTCTGTGATTTTTAACCTTATAAAACCATAAATATCAATAGAAAACCTCTCCCTCCACAAGAACTCTACATCAAATTCACAAAAACATCACATGTATGATCCAAATGGTCCATGCTGATTTTAATGAAACCAAAAGCCTGAACCATCAGACCTCCCATCACTCTGGGTCTCCCTGTTTGGACTGTCGAGAGTTGTTCATTACACATACAGGCACCAATAAACATAACCATTTTTGAATGGTATGCAAGTTATTACAGTAGTGTATTTCCAGTGACTGACTTGAAGGGAAGGAAACAGGGGAAAATGCTACAAGATTAATTTTCTGGCATGAATTCACTTGGTTAAAATACAGGAAATATTTTTCCTCACTATTTAAAAATACAGGGGAAAATCAGAAGAGTTTGGCTACCATTAGAGCATACCTCAGCACCAAACCTGAGATTTCCTACCATGGCAGTAAAAAGCATTGTCTATGAAAATGGTTAGTTCACAGAGAGAATATCCTGTTCTTCAGTCAAGATACAGCTTGTGGGATGCTTGGCTTCTAGAAGAGATGCAAAAAACTCCTCCCATATACCCCCAAAAGGGGCAAAGCTTGCTGTTGCTTGTTGCAATTGGACAGCAATATTCAATATCTCTTTTAATATAACTTCAAACAGGAAGAGATGAATTTATTTAATATGAACCAAACAGAAATGTTTCCATGAAATGCACATTTTATTGCTCAATATTTAATACTCTGAGTAACTTTGAATGTGCCAGGAATAGCAAAGCTCACTTATTTAGCATTTGTGCTGTTAGACAAAATAGATATATAGATGTGTGTGTGTGTATATATATATATATATATATGCACAACTGAACTAAATGAAAACATGCTTCTTTAAATAGCTACATTCTCCCCTCTTTGCATCTATGCTGATTCCTGACTATGTTAATCTGATTTTATGGAGTACTCAGTATTGATCATTGATTTGTAGAGATAAATTCAGAACTTGAACTGAGAAAAAAACCCATGTGGGATGTGGGCCTGCCTGGAGCTGAAGGCAGCTGGTGATATCTTAAAGGTGAGCTATTGCCCACCTGGTAACTCATGGGAAATTACTTCTCCTCGAAGACAAGTGCAATGTGCATGAGAAGGGAACAAGTTGTGCTGTTGCTTCCAGGCAAGACAGAAATTTCTAGTTTCACTGATTTTAGAAGCAAGAGCTTTCTGGGGTCTCAGTTGGAAGGAACCCACTTTAATTTCAGCTTACCCCTACACTCATTCACTACTTCCGCTATGGTGCCAGGAAAAATTATAGAGGAACTGCTACAGGAGTTCTGTATCATCAGGAGATTCTCCTAATGCCCAGTTCCTTTAAATACTTGTACTACTAAACAATTTGTGTCTTACTGCATTGCCCACCCCTCTTCCCCTACTCTTATATTTTCTCTTGGTCATTAACCATCTTTGTTCATCACTTTGTATTGACCATGGCAAAAATCCATAGGCTTTTGCCAAGTGTGCAAAAAATTTGTAAAAGTGTTTGTTCATGTCTCTGAAAGACAGAACTGTCTGTCAGCTGTTCTGGGGTACTCCTAGTTTCTCATGGCCAGCAGTGAAGTCCTTCAAAAATCAATATATGTCCCCCACGAATGACTCACTCTTTCACGTTTTCTGCATTTAGATTAATATTCCTGTCCAGGTTTCCATTTAAGGGTTGGTTATGGATTGCCTCCTCTGACATTATTGTCTCCTATGCTTAGACTGACATCAGCTACTCTCTACAGAAAGAGTGTCAGGTCCACATTACACTGGAATACCCCTAGAAACTTAGAATGATGAGGATAAAAGCCTACAGATACCTGACAAAATACACAGCAGAACAACGGTTCTGCTCTTTCAGATCACTGTTCCAAAACTTGTTTTTGACACCACGGTGAGTACTGTTGCCCTGAAAAAAAATTTGTAAGACATGCCAGGTTTTTGGCACTTTGTGCAAGTATTCTGGAACCAGTTTATACCAGGTTTTCCTGACCATTAGCAAATTTTTTATCCATTACTTTCTGTGGAGTCAGGGTCTTTGTCACATTACCTTTTCCAGCAGTTTTACCAGACTAACAGAATTCCCTTTTGCTTCTCTCTGGGGTGATTTGGAGGATTTTCAATTTTACATGTAAGTGCTCATCTTCTTCAGATATGTTATATTCAGCTAGAATGCCAGTGAGCAATCACAGTGACTTTCCTGTTTCTTTCAGGTACTGCTTTGATTATTGTCTTTCAATTGAAACCAGAGCTTGGGTGAGTAGAATTCTTCTAAAACAACTACAGTAAACTTTAAGAGATGGCATCTCTTATTGCAGGGGTTGTTTGTTGATTGACTGCACTTATTCACTGGTTTCATCATGATTTCATTGCCCATCTGCAGTGCTTGGTTGCATCTTTCCAGTCTAATTTTGCTCCTTATCAGTGTTGCACTGCAGCTGACTCTATAATCCAGCTGGTATCAAATTAGTCATTGATCTAATAGCATAGTTGCAAATATAGCAATTGAATGCCTGGCAGCCTTCTGCATATCTAGAACACTAAGAATCTTTAGATTTGCTTAAACCTCATTATAGATATCTACTTCATTAAAACATTAAATTCACAATGGTTTCAGACACTATATTTTTAATTTCAAAGGTAACTGTGATATTCAATCTGGCTGGCTGCCTCTTTTTGTCAAGAACATTTTTATTTCTGCTTTTTCTGTTGCCTGTTACACTACATATGTTGCACTGAAATGCCAACATTTTCAGCCAGTCTGCATCTGCCCTGCTTCATGGGTTCCTTCAACTTACATCTATGTGTGTGTTCTGGCACTTCTCTGAATAGTTCTCCCACTGTTTGGAGACATATATTAGATTGGTTTTACCCTAATGTCTTCCCTCTGAATGGGAACTGTGTATTTCACAAGTGATCCTGGCAAAGAGATACAATTAAGAAATGTTTCATGTCTACAGTTACACATGGTTGCTCTAGTTCCTGGCACCTAACCACATCCTTGTTTTTTTTTTTTTTATTTTTTTTATTCTGGTTTTGGTTAAGAAAACCTTTTATAGCTTTTAATTTACTTTTCGTTATTTGTATCCCTCTGACCAGTTCTTCTTAGAGGCAAAGAATTATATACTCCTGCTGAAAAACCAAAATAATAGCAATGAATTTTTTTAGGTAATAAAATGGGATCGCAAGACTGTCCACTTCTCACCTCTGGTGGTGTTTATTTGATCTTTCAACACATGATAACAAACTAAGAGATCTTAGGAATTCCTGTTCTTCCACCTAAATAGTAGACAGAGTAGAATGTGTCTGGATGAAGGCCATCCAAAAAATAAGCATGTAAGTCTCAATACATGGTCTGCTTTAGAAAGTTATCACCTGAAAAATTCTGTATCTGTAGTAGCTTTTTTTTTGAGAAAATCAGTGGGTAAAGTAGAGATAATCAAACTCCAGTGCAGTCAGTCAAAATCTGGATGTATCACAAATGAGTTTCAAACTGGAATGTTGCATAAACATTACAGAGTGGTACAAAAAATACCCTCTTTTTGTAATATCAGAATGAATGGTAAACTGAGAGGGTCTGATCTCCATAGCTTCTTTATCCAATCAGTGGAGAAAGAGGTAAGAGAGAAAAGAGTTCTCCTGAAAATATTTCAGAGTACTTAACAAGCTTCTGCTCTGAATTACCCCTTAGAGAAACCTCATGACAGGGGCTGGCCTACTTTTCCCCCATATTAGTTAAACTAGTCTTCACAGATGACTCTTTGTCCCAGTGTACTACTGGGGAAACTACAAGCTCTCTGTAGTTTTACCTGGAGCTTGTGACACAGCTGGCACGTGTCCTTCACATCTGGAATAGCACCTGTCGTTCCAGAGCAACAGGATGTGAAGGGTACACACTCTTTCCCCCAAAAGCATCTCTTCATAGAGCCAACTTCAACATTTTCAGTTTCACCATCACTAGGATTCTATAGCAACCAGGTTTTTTTCTGCAACAGCACCCACAAGAATTTCAGAACCATAGTTATTTCACACTGGCCCCAGGAGTTGGCTGCAGCCTGCCAAGATCCACTGGACCTGATGCAGCCACAACTGCAAAAATTATGAATTAAATTACAGTGATTGCTTATTTTACCTTGCTAGAAGGAGAAATTTGTGCAAAATGCTGTAGCTATTTTTAGTTCAATGTATTAAAAGTGTATATGCACAAAGTAAAAATATCACCCAACCTTAAGTATGTAAAAAGGTTACAAATATATACACATAAATAATTTATATTGAAATTTTACATATTTTCAATATATAAATACAGTCTATAATATATATTTATAAAAATAAAAATACAATACATATATAAATAAAAATTCAGGAGATTATAAACTGGTACACTTCACCGCAACTTATTTTTTATCATTTAGACATAAATTCATTGACTATATTGCCACTGAAAGTTTATGGAGATTTAGTGAATTTGGGTTTCATATAGAAAACCTGCCAAAAAAGCTATTCTGCAGTCATTTTTTTTCTTTATTTTTATGAAAGAAATATAACAGTATTGATTATTTTTGAGGCATACTGATGAGGAGTAATTTGGAAAGAAAATAATAGTTCCTGTATTATGTTTATGAAGTAAAACATCATGGATAAACCATGTAGTTCCTATGAGTTTTTTAAAAAGTAATATTTTCTCCTGAACTATGAGGTGGAAAAATAGGGAAGTCTGTTAAAAATTGCAAACTAACTTGAGGAATAGAGTAATAATGTTATTTCCACCTATAATTTTTGGTAGTGATTTTTTTATCTTCATTGCTTTAAAACAGATGGGTACACCAAGCTGGTAAAAAAAATCACTATATCCACACACAGCTTCAAAAATCATATTGTCATTGTGTTATTAACATTCCTCATTCTACCTTATTTCAATACATTAACTGGAGAGACCAGCGGAAGGCAGCCTTAAGGTCTCACTGCTTAGGACCTTATCTTGCTATTTTATAGCAGCAAGGGCACAAACATGGAGCATGTGGAGTTGACTAAGATGCTTGACGTGATGACTGTAAATTGTCCACATTTTGCAGCTGTAGTAAGGAATGGTGATGACAGCTATGTGGTACACATTTACTTTTGTTTGAAGTTGAACGCCTCTTTCATTCTAGACACACTGCTTTAATCTCCAAAAAGCTGTGCTGGCTTTTGCTATGAGCTCAGTAAATACTTCATTGCTACAATGTGAAGTTCATCGTCAACGTCTTGGTGGGAAGAAGCAGGAGAAACCCGCTTACTCTTGGGAAGTGCATGAAGCCACTTCTTGCAGAAATACGGGGAGTCTGCTCCGTAGAAATTATAACACTGTCTTTAGAAATGCATGTTTACATTTGAAATATACCGTGGAAGCAACCAAGAAAATGTAAAAATATTTTTCACATTCTTTTTGCATTCAGTTTCTAGATGTTTTAATTCTGTAGATATGGCAATTGGTATTTTCCTATTGTAATTATGTAAGACATTAAAACTTAAAATTTCTCCGCTTTAAGTAAGAATTTTTCCAGCAGTATTTTTATTTTCTGCTTTGTAAGATGCCAAATTTGCCAGAATTAGCAAGGAATTTAATCCCTGCTAATTTTTAAATTTAATTCCTTACATGAACATATGAACCACAGAAGAATGAACTATTGTTGTTCTAGGATGTTCTATGTTGTTCTAGTTGTTATAGGATGGGTCTCAAAGGAATTTTTACTCTGTTCTCCAGTGCAATTGAAGTGAAAATACTTGTGCAGAAAAATGTAACAAATTTCATCACCCCTTGTAATAAGAGTGGGAAACTTTGCTGTGCCAGGTCCTTAAATCATTTAGTTCACATTGTAATAGCAGTCAGTTAACTGTTATTTGGTATATCATACATTTTTGAGACTTCTCATACAAAACACGATTTTCCTACCTAGTGGAGAAAGTCATAGAGGTTCCTAATCTGTTGGGGGAAAAAAAATCCAGCCTAGCACATGAAAATCACTGAACTTCATGAAGAACAGTAACTGAAGCCAGTTCTGTGCAAGGTCGCTTTACAATACATGACAGCTAAAAGCATACTACAGTGTAAAAAGCAAAAATTAACTTCCACTGAGGCATGTATCAATCCATGTATGTAGACATAGGTACAGACATACTATTATAGAAGTAATGGAATACACATGCTATTGTTAATGAGTATAGACATTATTTAGCAGAATAATCTTTCTCCTTTTTTTTTAACATATTCTTTGTCAGATAAAATAAAAGCTTTCACTTTGGGACATAATTTGCTAATAGGATTAAAGTAATTTTTCATAAAGGTGGTGATTTTTGCAAGGTAGCCTAAAAGTTGATTAGCAAACTATAATGACTATTCTGATTGCAATTAAAAAGCACTTCCAAATGGGTCAACACACCTAAGTGCTATCTGCAGTCATTTAGATTTTAACATCATGGTTATTACTTATTATCAGGCTGCACAATGAGATATTGATTACTTTTAACCTTTAGAGCTCAGAATTCAGGAAAAGTCAAGGAACCAGCACAGCCTACTTTTCCTGTCTAGTAAACTTATGGCCTTTAGTGGAATTCTAATGATTCCTTTTGGCAAGGCAAAACTGAAATTAGTTTATTCTTTTGGCTCATGCAGAAATGATGACATACCTAAAAATACTGCATACATAGCAGATTTGTAGTTACTCCCTACTAGAGGCTCAGTCCTGAAGTGTGCTGAGAGCTTCTTCTAAACTGACAACCATCATTTTCTTCTGACTAAAACTGACTGTTTTAGCAACTCCATGCAGACACTGATGGGTTACCAGACAGACAGAAAGCATCCTGGACTGTGCAGAATATGCAGTTTAGGAGCAAAAGTCTTCACATTTTCTAGTTTATAACCAATCCCCTAAGCATATTGTCCAAATATATCACTCTGCAGGCTGTTAATCTTTTAAGAAGTTTTCTTTATATGGAAAATCTACTTGAAATAAGACTGAACTACAATGCAGCTTCAGTGGGTACGTGGAACTTGCTTTAAATGGAACAAAGTAATCCAATTAAACTAATCTGGTTTACAAGTTAAAATGATACGAAGAACATTAATTGATCCTTATAGGCTGCTGCTATTTGAGCTGTCTCTCTGTTTGCGCAGCATTTGGAACCGCTTTGCACATTTGTATCCTCTAATAGCAGAGAACTCAGGCCCCCCAGTTCAGGAGAATTATGGGCAAGAGAAACATATAACTGTTATGTGTTAGATTAATTTGCAGAACACTTGGCATTTTATTGCCAAGTAGTCAAATTGTTCCAAGTTGTTCCGGAAGGTTGTTATTAATAGTATGTTTTCTGAGGAAAGTTCTGTCTACTTTTGGAACTGCATTTCTGTTGCCAAGGAAACTCCTTGAAGCACAGCATTCTAGGAGCACACTGCTGCTTTTGTTTGCCAGTATCCTATTCATATCATCTAAGTAAGCACTTTACATACTTTAGCCTCCAGTTTCAAATGTTGGAGTCTTTATGTATTTATATTACCATGTTAAATATAGTTTGTGCTACTTTTTAAACTCAGGGACTCCAGTAAGATTATTTTAACAGTTGCATTAAAAACCAGTTTTTTGTCGTTTTTTTTTTCTTTTTTTTTTTTTTTCACAAGTTTGCAATAAATTAGTTTTAATTTGAATAATAGCTCCATAGGTTATAGCACTAGTCCTTAAGTGTTAATTATCTTTTCACTCTGAAATTAATGTAGTCATTTCCTACTGACTCTTCTACACCATTATTGAAGTGCTGAGGAAAACATGTCATTGAGTTCTGAGCCAGAACTGTTGTTGTGATTAATCCTGGTCACATGGCCAATCTCTGCCAAAAGGAGATCACTGAAAAAAGGTGACAAAGACAGTGATTTCCTGTCAGCAAAGAGTACGACAGGGCTGTCTAGAAGTGATGCAAATGAGGGAAACTTTCACCACGGTTTGTTTGATCCACTCCGGGCCACAGCACACTGAGCCAGCGAGAAAGGCACAATGGAGCAGCAGCACACCCAGAGGAGGAAATTAACTGCACCTTCCAAGCAAGGATAGAGCTTCCAGCAGGGAAACAAAAACTGCTGGGAGATTTTTTTTCCCTCTCAACTTTTTTAGAAATACATCCTTAGTTTTTGATGTGCATTTTTGTGTTATTTAATACAGCGGACCACTTCCCCTTGATGAAAGAGTTCAGCAGTTAACCTGTTCAAAAGCTGTATCAAGTAAATGCTTTCAAAATCTTTGCACTACTACATACAGATCTTTTCCCATCTATCATAATCGTTGCTGAAGAGTTACTAGTAAAAGACTTATGACTTATGCAGTTTGTATTAAAACCACCATACACTGCTTGTAATCAGAAAAAAAAATATTTCTTTTATTTGATATTTTCAAATGCTTGGTTAATTTTGTTCTGAACATACTAGCAATTTTAACAATCATACTGTACTTATTTAAATAGGGTTTTAATCTAACACAATTAAGTTTTGCAATTAATCTTCAGAGGAAAATGGAAAGAATTATCATTAACTTTTCTGCTAGTATCCGCACTTCTAATCTCAACAGTTCCCGTAAATACTGATTTGCCTCATTTTTGAGCATTCAAGGTACAGAATTACTCAAGTTTCTACTAAAGGGCTAATTAGCAGAGTTTAAATTCTTTGAGTTTGATCCTCCAGTAACAGCATATGAATACAGCTGAAGTCAATGCAAGTTCTGTGTACTTAGAGCTTATGAGATCAGGCTCACAGGCAGTAGATTAAAATGAAATAAACATGATACACTTGGCATCAAACTGAGCTGTTATAGAAGTACCAAGAAGTAAGAATCCCAAACATGGAAATATTCCTTTTAGTTTTTTCTTAATTAATAGCTAAAGCATCAGAGGACAAATAATCTGTCATCAATTCATTCTGTTACTGCCATTTTATCAAACACTAGCTGATTTTCAAAATCATTACCTAGTTTGGGGCTATAGAGCAGAAATCATTTAGGCCTATGTTCTCTTTTAAAAAAAAAATCTATGAATGAAATCTAGGAAGTCTAGAGAAAGTAGTATATTCATATTCAGTGTTACAAAAATATGGCTGTACTGTTCCTATTATAGGGGCAAAATAAAACCTAGTTAAAGAGAGATAATAGGGATTCTAGTAAAAAAATCTGTAGTTCCTAATATATTAGAAAAAAAAATTAAGCTGAGAGTTGGCTTAAGTGTATATTGCCTCTGAAAACAGAGTACTGTGAAAATACTCTAATGATGAAAATATATTTCATTATCCTATATACAATTTGAGCATTTATATATTGTGTTATGCTGCTTTAATGTATGCTTGCCCCTTCTGAATTACCTGTTTCATCATTGCTCCTTCCCATTCACAGACTCCTCAGGGGCAATGATTACTGTTGGTAATAGTGATACCACAGCAGGTTCCCTGGCAGGGGAAGCTTGCTGAGCTGGCTCTGAGCTGCAATTACTTGTCAGCTCAGCAACGGAGAAGGGAGATCTGTGGTTTCAGGAGAACCCACGAAAATGCGGGGAGTGCAATTAGCAGGTTCACATTTGAAGCTGTAATTGATAAAAGGAAGCTAGAGCAAGAGCTCAGTGTGTTTTCCTAGCTGCCCAGATGACTGAGGAGTGGCAGTGGCTGCCTGGGCTGTGTCCCTGCAGAGCAGCACGGCTGCGCTCCCTGGGAGTGCCGCACGCACACTCCATCATTCACCGCTCTAAAACAGCCTCCCAGTAAAACGGGTGCCACCACTGATTGCAACAGAGGTTTACTAGGCTAGTTTTATAAAACTATTAATACTCTTTCGGAGGACATGATTCGTTGTCACACAAATCTCTAAAATTAGGGATGGTAAAGACCTAGTGATTTATACGGTATTTCCTTTGCTAGATCAGAACTGTTTCCTCAATTACATTAGCTAATGTTATCCTTTGTCTACTTTTAAATGTCTGAAATTATCGGGCTTTCAACACTTTGAGAGGTTGCTCACTGTGGTGTTCGGGCTTTTTTGTTGTTGTTTTTGGGTGGGTTTTTTTGAGGGTTTTTTGTTGGTTTTTTTTTAAGAACGATTGCTCTAAATGCAATGCACTTAAGATTTTTACATTACCTGCAAATATTCCTCCTGCTTTGTGGATGCTCCTGAGTCATCTCTTATGCAAACTCCATGTCTCTAGTTAAAGCTTTTGTTCCATCCTTAGAAATTTGCTTGCTGCTCTTACTAGAAAGGTAAATGCAGTGAATATTCACTGCAGGAGGTCAAGGAGTCTATTTCTACTTTTCTTCAAGTGGTTTTGTAGTGACCAAGTACCAGATAGACAGTTTTGAGATAGTGGCTCAAATCTGGTACAGTAGCCTGTGACCTCCTGGCAGAAATTGCAGGACAAATAAGCTGCCTCTTATTTGGAATCAGTTCTGCTATACAGGCTGCAGATTCAGCTACTCTCTGTCATACAAACTTTCTGCTTTCAGAAGTGTCATGCCTATCATGGTTCAGAATTTCATAATATTAAGAAAATATTCCCATTTTGCATATATAATATTAGCCTTTTTCTACCATATTATACTGCACATATTATTAAATTGTTGCCCTTTTTTACTCTTCTCATCATGCACTATTATCCCAGCCTTACCATCTATAATTATTTTTAGGAGTTACATTTGGAAATCAGAAATGGAAGTATACTAAATAGGATCTAAAATACTTGAACTGGCTGTTTAATCTTTGTTCCTTTTCATACTGATAGATGGATTGTTACCTTAAAATTTATGTTTATCAATTTATTTTTTTTTTGTATAGGACTAAAACTAGCAGTTAATTGTATGGAGAGGGACTAACTACCAAAACACCTTATTTTAGACTCACAAGAAATTCTTCACTAATTTCTGACATTGTTTATTTCTGAGCCTGGCCAAGGCCAGGTCTGTAAATGTGTGATTAAGTTGGATGAAGTACTTACAAAGTTAGGAAAATGACAATAGCAAAAATAAAAAATAATTGTCAGAGCAAGAAATGGAGGCCAGTGAATGACACTCACTCACAGCCTAAAATAGTTTAGATGTGAACTATATTTGCATTTATAAACATATTTTAACACAATGACAATCCCTTCTTGCTGGGCATTTTAAATAAAATAACTACAATAAGAAAGAATAAAATGAAAGAAGACCATGAAGAAAATAGGATGCCAAAGCAAGAAAAAATTATTACATTTAAGTAATTATCAAATCACGCAATCACAGAAGAAAGAGAACAACTTCTATTTGACCTTGAATGTACCATTTATTTGATAAGAAATAAAAAAAAAGCTAGAGGGTAGTTGTTTCTTGTCATTATAGTGTTGCTGATTCTGTGGTTAGTTATTAATTTTATTTTTTATGATTCACAATCTGCTCTTTGAAATATGCCATATGCTCAAAGCAATTCAAGGATGACAACTGTCAGAATTACTCCAATAAAAATTGCCTAAATGAGGAAGATTTACTGCAGCCTGATATTTCTGTCGAAAGCCCCTCCTTTCTTTCCCCCACCACCCCTCAGACCCGTAGCTCCTCAGACACACAGTGAAGCCTGAATCAGTTTTAGGATCAAGTCACACATTTTGAGGAAGTTCTTGCAAATACTATCTATCTAAAAGAAATAATAAATCTTCTGGGTTAAGGCTGTTACAGCAAATAAAAGAAACCATGTGTGTCTGCATGCATGTGTGTATATATATATATATATATATATATATATATATATGTATCTATATATATATATGCTAGAATTAGACCCTATAGCTTCACCCTACAAGTTCAAAATCATGTTGCTCAAATCACAACCAAGTGTGAAGACTTAACATGACAATGACTACTTTATGTATAACTAATAAAAATTAAATTGGTAGAGTCCTGTATCCTGGCAGCAGCAAACCAAAATCAAGGCAAATGTCTTTCTTTCCAGATGAGGTCTGAAAGGTGGATAAAAATCCAGCTGAAAGCTCCAATCAAAACACATTTTGTTAACAGTTCCCATTTCATTTTTTTCCTTCATTTTGTTTCAGTCTATTTATTAATGCAGTTTCATTTATTTCTATTCATCTTGAAGACAAATCTTTGTCCTTCTATAGAATTACACCAAATAGAATGTGATAAAGGGAACTTTCTTGCAATTATGATGTCGGTGCAGCCTGTCAGTGCACAGGGGATGGAAATGAGGTTGGGGACAGGGAAGGGAATTCTAATAGACACCATGATACATACAATGAACGCAGCGATATCCTGTGAGAGAAAGACTTGTCAAGCTAATCAGATCTTCTATAGCTAGGTAAAGGCAGTAACGGTACTGCTAACCTTGTAAAGATGCTGCTGCTGCTCCTCTGACATCATCAGGTCATGGCTGTCCATCACAATGGATTCCATGTCAATCAGCCAATCCCAGAGCTCCTGGTATTCTGAATCAAAGTCCAAAAGGCTGTAGATAAGGAACAAAATGTATTATGCATAAATACTCTGTAGTTGTTAAAATCTTGTATTAGAATAATATATTCTTGAAAACTCATGATGTTCCAAGTTATATTTCTAAAGAGACATTCTGTATTTATACAGTGTGGATGAAAATGAAGACTGAAATCCAATTTAAGCCAGTGCCATGACCTAAATGCAGCAGCTGATGCCAAATCCTGACAACTGTTGGCATACTGCATTTGCTTCAAAAATTTTGAAATACAAATCCCCTATAGGTATTGTTTAATGTTTTTTTACAGAGCTGGGTTTATATTGAGCACATTTTGCAACAATTACCTTGATATAGTTCATATGAAAATATTATTTACATCAAAAAATTACTCAATCCATTCAGCCACCCCTCTCCTGTCTATCTGCCTATCTTTGTAAATATCCTACATTTATTTTCATGGATGAGTAGCTAGCATTTCAACTTAACGCCTTAAGATAGGCTTGAGTGAATATGGTAAGCCAGTGAGAACTAAGGCCAGATACAGTATTAGACAGGTGTTCCCTACAGACATGTAAGAAACAAAGGTAAGGACAGGAAGTCAAAACAATGAATCCTTGAATAGCCGGCAATCATTAAAATTCAAAGGAGGATCACTATGGTTTTCAACAAAATAAATCATTAGAATAAGGAGCTTAAAAGGATTAATGTGATTCTCTATTGAAAGCCTAGTGAATAAGTAAAGCATAGATTCTTCTAAAACACTGTGATACAAGACAGAAAGTACATGCTGAAAAACTGCACATTCGTCAAATAGATACCTCTTGAAAAGGGATCTTCAAATTTGCAAAATTGGAACTAACAAAAGCCTTGCCAGTAGTATCAAAAAACTCCCAGACTGATCAAAGAATAGTGCATGTTCCACTAAAGCTAATTTCTCCAATTATTAAGATCTTTTTTAGCAACCCCATTAAAAAAATTAACAGTGTTTCAACAGAGAAACAATAAACTAAACATGCTTTTAATGTCATTAGTACTACCGCAGTTTTATTATTAACTGGAGTACCATGCACGTGGTAATTTTGAAAGCTTATAGATAAAGTTGTGACAAGTAAAACTGTCTTTCCTCACGAAAGCAGGCAAGGGAGAAGAAAGCATTTCCTTTCTGTGGTATTATTTTCAACAAATTGACAACAAAGAAAGTATTGTACAATGCACAGGCGCTGATTCCTGCTTCTGAAGTAATCCTCTAGTTTAATCCACTGTACATAGTATACTTTTACTTGATCATTTTTGAGGTACACTTACTCAAAACTGCTTGCTGCCCTGAGACTGTAAGCAATGTTACCATAAAGAAAGAAGAGCAAGCACAAAAGGTCAAGTTACTGTTACTGAAATATAAGTTTCATTTGGTGTTCAGGGCTTTTTTTCTGTTTCAGGAGGTATTTGACTCAGATATCATTTGGAAACTAAAAGAGAACTAAACTCCATTTTGAATTGTATATTTGGCAGTGTTACTGAATCTTCATTCCTTCTTCAGAAAGCAGTATAACCATTCTGCATCTTCAGTATCTACTGCTCCTTTTCTTCTCTTCCATCTTAGCCAAATATTATTCAAAGACATGAAACTGACAGGCAGTCATTAAAACATATGTTTTATGACACAAGATGTTAGGTTTCATAACCTGTAAATTGGTACAGATTCAGTTGAACTTGGATAGCTTGTACCAGTGAAAATCCTAAATTAAGATATGAAGGTGATGTGAAACAAAGCCTAGATACAGAATGGCATGGGATGCCTTTGGAAAATGCACTAGGAAGTGGACTTGGATTTTTCTATATTATGCAGAAGAAGTGCTGGATCCAAATACTGGCTTTGTGTCTAAAGATCCACATCTTACTTATAGTCCAAATTGGTCCATTTATTTATGTATTGAAATGAACCCATCCTTTAAATAAACAGAAAAGCACTTTTCTTTGACCTTTATAAAACACAAATAAGCACGAAAAAACAGCTGAACATTTTGATTTCAAAATAATGTTCTAAAGAATTCAACCCAAATGAAGAGAGAGAAAAAAGATTCACTGGAAAAAGCCCAGTAAGGGATATAAGATACAGGATATTTGCTTTATTTCCCCACTACTTTCTCTTTTTGTTTGGGGTTTTTTGGTTGGTTTTTTGGTTGGTTTGTTTGGTGTTTCTTGGTTTGTTGGTTTGTTTGGGTTTTCTGTTGAGATTTTTTTTTGGCGGGGTCTGTAGTTTTTTGTTGGTGGTAACTTTTTTGTTTTCTGAAGTAACATCAGCCATCTGGGAGCAGTTTTAAGTGACTGTCTATGGCAGTTATTTGCCTGAGCCTGAAGATAGTGAAGTCAGCTTAGAGAGCATCATCAATATTTTTTTAATATTATTGCAATACATTTTAATTGTTTCAGAATATCTCTGATACATATATTTTAAAAGCAGCTTTTTTTTTTTAAAATTAATGTCTTGCATCTAAATGGATTAATTTAGCGATCACTAATAAATCACTGTTTGGAAAGGATGCAAGTTACTAAGCTGCTAAAAAGATATTCAGAAAAAATCAAGAAGTTGTAGGACTAGAGAGAGGTTAAGATTAAAATGTATCTGTAAGTACTTCTGTGGTATAGTTAATATTTCTTTTTTATTCAGAATCTACTTTTCTTGAGCTTAGCAGATCTTTCTTTCATATCACCACAGGCAGAACCAGGGAAGGCATGACTTCTGAAATACTGATGTGTGTTAAAGATGCAATAATCATAGAAAAGATCTAATTTTGATTGATTATATGAATCCACCAAACACTAGAAAAGGAATAAATTAGTTAATCTGTTTATTGAAAAAGAAAAAAAAATCCTCCATTAAAAGTATTCAAACATTGCCAACAAAAATGCTATAATATTAGTTAAGGGGCAGGTAAAAATGGCTTCCTTGATGAAGTTTGTTGGCTAATAAGCTAAAACTGGTAGCTATATAATAACTAAAATTACATTAAGAAGTATATTTTGTCTTGGTAAACCAGGAATCAGATATGCAGAGTTGCATGTCTAATCCCTTGAACCCTAAACATATTTCTTAAAATGTGGACACCAATTTATTATTTTGAATGAAAATTCATGAGCACCTTTCTCATGAGAAAACCAGTTCGTCTGTGGCATTAATAAATAAAAAGGAATGTGAAGCTATTTCCATCAGCCTTTTTCCCCATGTTTAACACGCACTTCCAGTTTGCAGTATTACTTTGATGGCATAACTCACATGGCATTTAGAAGTACTGTAAACACACTGGTACACTTACCAAACAATTCAGCCAGACAATATGTTCCTTCCAGTTTCTGGGTCATAATTTTATGGAACTGTTTTCACGTGTTTTTATTAGGGAGATATAGGAGAATTCAGAGTTACCACCTCAACAGTTAAAACTGCCCTATGTTCTGCACACACTGGAAGCCTCCTCTAATGCATTTCTCTGAAATGAAGAGATTTCTATCTCTTTCTTTCCATGAAGGCCCAATACCCATTAATGACAGGATCTTAGGATCTGGCTTCAGGTTGTGCTGTCTCTATCTCTCAATAGGACCTACACGCACTAGTCTCCAGTTTTGAGGGGACACAGTATTTCCACCCAGACTTGCCATAACATTTTGCACCTGCCCTCAACTATTCTTAGGTACCTCTTACCTCCTGGCCAGCTGGTGTTCTCCTGCAGTGGATACTCATTCTTTTCCTTTGTCACTTCGGCCATTTTCATGCTAATACACAAAAACCTTCCCTATTGCTGTTTTAACAAGATTATTGTTTTGAAGGAAATCTCCAGTTTTTTACACACCCACTAGAATCACACTATTCTGCAAATACTAACCTACCTACCTCAGTTTAACTATTTCCTCCACAGTCATCTCCCAAATCTCCTATACACACACACACATCATACAAAAAATTCTTTATTTACAATAGCTCTTGTTCTCCCTGTGGATATTCTTCTTTTTCCTAGGTCAAACTTCCTCAACAGCTAATGGACAGATACCCAAATTTATGCAAATGGACCCTTCTCTGTAGAGATCTTGGTTTCTAGATAGGCCATGCTACTGTCGAGTTTCTGTCCACAGTTTTTATGCAGTAAGGAAATGTTGCATCAACTATATCTTTAAACAGCTGAAACTAATTTCCATTTTTTTCAACACAGTGCCTCAGATGGGTTCAACTGAACATTTTCCAGTTGAATTTAGTCCCCACTAGTTTCTGCAATGGCTGAATAAGTGGTATTCTACCAGTCTGATTCCAGCCCCTTGGTCCCCAAAGTCAGTGTTGAGCCTCTAAGGCCTGAGATGGCCTTAATGGCCCAGAAAAGTGGCCACAGCACTAAAAGGGTTAGAATTACTAGCAGATGACCATTTCCTGCTTAAAGCATATAATTACAAGTGAAAACAAGTGCATTTAAGAAATTGTTTGCTTATCACATATGGTGTGTAGAGTTACAAACTGGATTTCTCTGTGAAGCATAAAGTTTTCATTCCCTCCCCTCAGGAAAATCAAATGTCTGTTGATGTGTCTTACATCCTCCTCAATATTCCAACCTTAAGCTTTGCTCACATTCAATGATGGCTGCAAAATTAGAAGCTGGTTTTGAACATGTAGCCCTCAGTGTACATTTATATACAAATACACACCAATTCTGAACAAATTATTTTTATGGTTGGCACTAGCTGCGCTGGCATGTTTGAGAATCTGACAGATTTCTGCATATGTAATCAAGATCTCAGTAATCCTACATAATTAGCCCACATCAACTTTTCTAAAACAGTCATCTTTCTGTATAATAAGAGGGGATGTTTACAAGGCTCATTTATCTTAGCAGTTTGTAATTTAATAAAACTGTGTTTCCAAGACCTGAACATTGAGTTAACAATTGGAAAGGGGAGTTCTGGAGATAAAGAACTCATGAACACCTTTGTCAATGACTATTCTTGCATAGGAAACAAAAGTTCTACTCTATTTGCCATTTGCAAGGAAACTTCTATCAGGAAGAGGGAATCTCCAAACAATGAGCACTAGTAGGGTCCTTTGACCTGCTTTTGGCCCACATTATTATGATCCTACAGGTAGGTTCTTTATGAAGACCTTAAAGAAAAGGTCTTCTTCAAGAACTACAAGTTTCCTGGATTGTGAAGAAGAGAGGGCAGCAAAAACTCATTTTAGCAAATGATTCATTTGTTCAAAATATTAAGAAAGAATGCCTTTGCATGCGCATTTCTATATATGATAAACACATGTACCTGTGTGTTAACATTCATTAAAAAAACAAGTCAAGGAAAAACAATCTTAAGAAAAGGGAAAGCAGTTAAAATCAATGCTTTCTTGAAGTGCAAAAACCTGGATGTTTGAACTATAATTCTTCATATTCATATTTCCTAGTGTCTAGGAGAACAATGATTATAGAGGTTTTGCAGAGATCCTTTGACACTATCAGGTTCTTCCTTGGAAGGCGTTAAGAAAGCAAACTATAATAAGCCACTGGAGGAGAAAAGCCTAAAGAAAAATGACAAGTTATATTTTTTTTAATCCAGATAACAGTTTTATATTAGATAGTATTAGGTGTTTCCATGAACAAACCATCATTTGGATAAATTATCCAGAACCCATTATTTTTGCATCCATATATTAAAAAAAAGGAGACAGACAGAAACAGTTTTGCCCTGTCTCTTGGCCTAGGAAGAAAAATCCTGGTTAACTGGTAGTAAGAAAAAGTATATCATGTTAAAAAAACCCAACAAAACAGATCAGTGAGAATAAAACAACAAAAAGAATAGTTCCCTACCCATTACTTCCCACTGTGTGAACTTTTGACATATCAGCAAACTCTTCCTTTCGCTTGCTACTACTGTTGTACTGCTCACTGTACAGTTTTAAGGACATCTGTTCAACAGCATCTCTTTGTGCTTCCAGATAGCATAGCTGAACCTCAGCCTGGAAAAAGAAAACAAAGAGGGGAAAAAAACAAAACAGAACATTAAAAAAATAATTCAGAAAGAATACCTTTAAAACAAATATTTTCGGACTGCAACAGTTTCAGCCAAATGATTCACACCATTAATTTTCTCCCTATATGTGATAGTGAAAAAGGCTGAACCATTAAGTTAGAGAAGAACTACAGCGTAATCCCAAAAGCTAGAAACAAACTATTGAGGTTTCTATCAGAGAATGTGTTACATATTCCATGAAATGTATATCCAATCAAATGCTCCATAAAAATGTCTGGACATGAATAAAAAAGATACTAGAAACCCAGAACTGTGATAGAACAGCTAGATACATCTACTCTTATTTCATAAGACATAAACTCTTATTTCTTACAGGCTTCAAGATTGATATTGTTAACACACTGTCTGTGCTTCATAATTAATGAAAGACATATTGCTATAGGTATTTTTCCTTTAAATAGTAATTGTAAACAAACCCAAGAAAATAGGCATTATTCACATTCATCCTTCCTGTATCTGGCACAGACTGATTACTCAGCAACTTTAATTGCAAGGAAAAAGGTAATAAGTGAAATGTGCTGTTTTCCATCAGACTGTGCCTGTCCAGAAGAATGTGGAATAATACTTGGCATCATAACTTATTGAATAGACAGTTTATTTATTGCAGCTGTGGTGATCAGTATGCTTCTGAGGCTCAGAGAACCAGATGATACAAGGATAAAATCTGCTGTTTGTTGCACTTGCCCCTAGGAACAGCAGAAAGAACAGAGTGTAAAGTTCAAAAGCACTTTGGGGCCGATATGCCATTGTTTTCTTTTAATATACTTCAGTGAAAAAAAAACACATTACAAATTCTGATAATGCTTCAAAAATCGCTACTTCTGTGTAACTACATGCTTTTATTTCCATTAGGACTGGAATGCCTGCTTAAGTACTTGGTGCTGTGGCAAGCAAATGCAAATGGCACAGAGGAAATTTTGTATAAGGACACTCCTGTATTTTCTGCTGTGGGAGTCAGGGAAGTAAAGAGTTTATTTGTTTGCTGACAGCACAGCAGAGTTACCAATCTCTGGAACAACAGAAGTCATAAAGAGAAAGTAGTGAAAGTGCTAGACAGAAGGGTAGTCTGTAAAATGCAAGAAAAATGCAAGCAAGTGAAGGGAAACAGGCACTGAAGAATCTCAGCAGGGAAAGTCTGAAAGAAGGCTGGAATGTCTTTATAAGCTAGTGGTAATAACAGTTTCTATATTTGCTTAGGCCTTGCCTTGGTGTAATTTTTGCTGAAAAATAATGTGATTTGGAAATTCCTTTTAAAATTTCTATTCAAACTTTTATAGCTTTCTCTCTCAGCTGCTTCTTACAGTGAAATTAGTTATATTTTTCAATAAATCTCCATATGTTTTTGAGAAATTTAAAAACAAACCAACAAACAAAACAGAAAATACAGAAAATACAGAAAATGCTAGCAATTGTCCATGGGGATAAAAGATAAAAATCTTGACAAGTCCATGCAGGTCTTTCATTGTGCATTGAAGTGTAATTCAAGGCTTTCATACCTATTTTAAAATAGTGGAAAATTAAACCACAAAACTTAACAGTGAAGAAACATTATCTAAACTAGCTGGGACTGTCCAGTTAGAGTAAAATGTTAAGGTTTGAGAGAGCTATAAAACTATTCTGCTTTCTCAGAAGCTATACTTAAAAATACCATTTATATAACTCAAGAAACAACTAAGGCAGCAAATTAACTGCATCACCTTCCTGTTCCTCTTCCACCCCCAAGTACATTTTCCTCTGAACAGACAAACAGTCCACTTCCACAGTATACAGAGGTTCCTGAACAAATTTCCTTTTTTTGGAAGGATTCTTCACCAGTGAGGATAGTCTTCCAGCAGAGTATTTTGTATTGTCCGCATAAGGCTATGAATGTGTTCTTTTAATTTATTCTTCCCACAAAGCAGCAACCCACTGTATCATTTTAATTTCCACTATATTTGACATGACACATTCTGTCTAAAGCCCTGTTGTCAGTGACCAGTAAATTTCTAAAACAATTAGATCTATCAATTAAAGTCTGTGAGTGCTTTAAGCCTAGAGGGAAAATCTTGTGGAAAACTCAAAGCAAAAAAAAAACCCTTCCTTTCAGGACAGGTTTGTAAATCAAGATAAGTAATTCCTATTTTTTTAGCTATGGATTTTGGCTGGAGTTAAGTAGAAGTTCTGAGGTCTTCTTGGCCATTGTTGCAATCATGTATAGAACCTTCCTTCTCCCCTCCCACCCCAAGACTCCAAAAAGAGGAAATTCACTTGTAGCATAAGCTCTGGAACATCACACATCATAATTAAAACTGAGCCCTGAATTATATGAGCACAGGCTGTTTCTCAAATAGCACAACTATCACAATAATTTAGAAAGTTTTTTCCCCTTGTATTTTCTAATTCCCCATCCTAAAATTTCCTCTTTATTTTAAAATAAAAAACATTAAAAAATAAAGGCAGCAGCTTTTCATAAGTTGTTCATGCCCTGTTCTCTTGCAATGAGCATGCAAAATGGGAGAAGAAAAAAAAGTATTAAATAGAATAGTGGGGGAAAGGAAAAGCAGGATGCAAAGGGCAGGTAAATATATGAAGAGGGATAAATAAGAATCCATTATTTCTTCCTTGCAGCTATAAGGTCCTCTTGTACTGGGGAATATGAACTCCATCAACATCATTTTCTACAAAGCCTGAATACAACACAGTTTTTTCACTTCAGAAATATGATCTCTCTATAAATCAACTATTTTTATTTTTAAACCCAATTTCTATCTTCAACGTTTGTGAACGATTACGGCAACTCAAACTCAGACAGCGTAGAGTTTCAGATGGATCTCTCCGATTTCTTTTCTCTGTGTATTCATCTATCTCACTGTTGTACTTAAGCATTTTTTGTCTCTGTTATACTGATATCAACTGAAAATCCAAAGAGGCTTTGAAGACCCTGAGTAAGTATTGATCAGTTTAAGTCTCAAAAAACTACATTCTACAGAATCTGAGCTAACAGGTACAAGGCACAATATAGAAAAAAAGCACGGAGCACAAATATGCAATAAACCTACTTCAATTTATTTTCAACTTAAAATCTTTAGTGGTAATGAAGGGTTTTTTGCAGTTGGTTTCTTAGTTTTGCAGTATTCTGGGAGAAAAAAGTAACAACTTTATAAATTTCTAATCAAATACAGGAAAGCTACTTGATTTACATTTGAACCTGCATTGTGTGTGTTTTCAGATTGCCTGACAGATAGTTTTTATTACATAACACAAACCTCAAAAACAATCTCTATAAAAAACATACCTGTATGTACACAGATATCTAGCAAATCCTCAAAAAGTCTTCTGGGATATCCATAGTCCCAAATATAGCTAATAGAAATTAGGGTGGGAGGTAATCATTGATTTACTAGTAGTGCTCTTTCTTATAATTGAAATTCAGTTCCTTCTTTTTTTTATTTTTCACATTGAATATGTGAAAAATTGAACATAGAGGAAAAAAATGCAAAAGAATTATACTCAGCAGTAGCTTTGACTTCATGATCCTCTTCTAAGTGACCATTTTTGCAATAAAAAGACAATGAGACTTTTATGATGGTCTTGTTACACACTTGTAGAAGTTCTGTACATACTAGGATGGAGTGAGTTTAAAATATTCTGTTGTAAATTAAACCAAAATATTTCCAATAACCAAATGACAAAATTCTCTCATTTTTCTGAGCCTGCAGGAACCAGCCTTTGAACAAGAATATGAAAAAACTGCAGTCATGGGGAAAACAGAGAAAAAAAATCTAGACCAGAGCTGAATACTCCGTTCTAGTGATTGATTAATAATGGTAAATAATTTCAAGGCTATTTCCTAAAGCTAAATTTCTAAAAACCAAGGACTTATAAATAAATTGGGAGAGCCTGGGGTACAAATCTGTTCCTTAAGACTGGCTTTGCATGACAACACAAAATGTCCTTTACTATACAGATCACTATATAACATGAAGGAGTAATCAGTGACAATACAAATCAATGAAAATACATTGTATTTCTTGTTAGACCTACATGTTGGAATGACCTTATTCTGAAGTGGAGAAAGACAAGGGATAATGACTCTTACTGTGGGAGGAAGGAGATTGAAAGGTTATATTGTATACAGTGTCAAACAAGAGACTCAAAATTTACACCAATGTAAATTGGAGATATGAACTCAGAGCCTGTGTTTTTCTGCTGCAGATTTTTTTTTTTTTATTTTGGAATGTACTAGAATAAATATCATTGAAATGGTGTTGAAAGGAAAGTATTTTCAGACAGTGTCTCCCAAGGAGCACAAGTCATTTGTTATGAACTATGTTATTGTAGGCAAACCATTCTGTGTTTTAGATATACAAATTTTACATAATACATTCAGTTGAACTGAAATTATGAAAGTATTCTATCTTGCATTACCCTTTCTTTACAGTTCTGTAGAGAAACTTTACTTCTGCCACACTACACTGCACTTAGAGAGAATTATATAAGAAATGCAGACAGTTCCATTCCTCTGCCATTATTTGAATTTAAGCTGGATAAAAACAGCCTCTAAAATTAAAGCACAAAATCCAGCTTCTGCCAACAAGGAGGTGGTCAGATGGCCCCAGGCAGCCCCATGTAGACTTAGAATACTCACCCATATATATATTTTAAAGACATACAAACTCAGATGTCCCATTTTAAAAGGATGCGCATTCCAGCTTGTCATTCTGTCTATCTGCAACGGGTGAAATTTCTTAAGATTTAAAATTGAAAATAATTTCTTTCCAGAATTAAGTTGTTAAGAGTAGCATTTATGTGCTTAAATACTGAAGCATGTTTTGTTGTTTTTCTCTCACAATATTCTGAATACTTGTCTACATTATAAAGTTGTGATGAGGGCTTTATTCTGGAACACAAAAAAGTCCCTGGCTCTGTCACAGTACAGCTACTGAATAAAATAATGTTGAGAAGCTTATTATCTCAACTTATCTTCCATGTATGGCTCAAATTATCTTCCATAAAGATGTAGATTATAGAAATCATTCTTTGGCAGGCAAGAGTTTGTCCAAAAACTCTATACAGACAGACTCGATCATCCATCATGCCTTCCCTACACCCAGACAACAGGTCTTCCTATTGATGAAAACACCTAAAGCAGAAGGAAAACTTTCAAGTCACGCCAGCATTTTAAAAGGCACTGTACAACAGAATAATACAATTATTTAGGTTGGAAATGCCTTTAAAATCACTGGGCTATCATTTGGCAGCATTAAGCTTCTTGGACTGCAAGTGACTGCTTCTACCCTAAGTGTAGCCATTTGTTTTCCCCCCATTATTCTGCATAATTAAAACAGAGACCTTGCTGCTATTGAATACTTTCTTTGTCTGCTACCCTTCCTGCTTCTGGTTTCCTCTTCCACACCCTCTTCAGGACTGAATCAAATTTTTAAAAAAATCCTGTATAACAAAATATGTTTACTTCAAGGTAAATATTTGAGAGTCCTATTACAAAGGACACGCTGTATTTTTATCATGCAGGAAATTAATTCTGTTAATCAGGGCATGCTTGTTAGCAGTTAAAATCTTAGGTGTTTCTATTGTCATAAATCTCAGAAATGTTTTTATATCAAGAATAATGTGGTACTGTTTTTCAGTGTGCTAAAACTATCACAACAATGGGAAACCTTCACACAGAATGAGTAAAATTACAAGGCAACAACATTCATACATATCAGGGTATTGAATGTAGAGTAGAAGTAGCAACACAGTGAACTATATGTCCATGCACAGGAGCCATAAAATGAAATTTTAGATAGGTAGGGCTGTGTTATAGCAAGCAGAACTTCAGATAGTTCTCAGAACCATCAGAAATAATGGGACGAGTGGTGGGGGGGAAGCCTATAAAATAAGAGTAATACCTTTTTGCAGGGTTTCCCTCAGCTTTCAGAAATCCATGACCTGTGACTTCAGGACTGGGAAGTGCAAATGCAATCAGTAGTGTGGCCTCAGCAGCACTGTCTGACCAAATCCATGAAGATGCCACAATCACGCTGCTAATTTAAAATGTGCACCTCTTGTGTTTTTATTCCTGTCTATTCACCTGCCTTTCATTCTATTCAGTTAATAACATTAAACCCAACACAAGAGCTTGGCATGCCCTATGCATTAAACAGATCTCAGTTATAAATGCAGAGAAGTGCCCTACATCATAAATATCAAAAAGCATTGAAGAAAAGTATGAAAGAATTAACCTCTCCAGAGGTTAATTAAGACTGAATAGTTTCTGAAAACATCATCCCAAAATTGCCAGGTGAAAAAAAGTTCTTGTAAGAATGGAAATTGAACAAAGACTGGGACCCTTTCCTATTTTTCTCATCTTGCAGGTCTGCATCTCCAGTCTGTGGAGAGTGACAGAGACTCTAATAATTGGGGGTCAGGTGGGGAAAAGGCTTGCTCTGACAGTGGAAAGGGCTGGGATGACAGAACAGTGCTTGCTAAAACCATGTGGAAGACACAAATTAACAAGGATGCAGATCCAGCCAAACCCATCAACATAATAGAGTGCAGTTCTTTGTAGCTGCCACATGCCTTCTGTCTCCTTCAGTGACACCTTTTCATATGCCACAATAACTGTATACCCAAACAGTGCAATTGTTGCAAACCCAGAATTTGTCCTATTAAATTAGCGATTCATCAACACAATGTTGCATTTTTCCCTGTCAGGAAGATAAAAAAATTGGAGGCCCGAACACAAATATGTTGTACATAAAGAAGGTTGAAAACCTTCCTGGGTAAGCCTCAGGTCCTTCAAACAGTCAAGAAGAGGGAAGACTAGTCATGCACAGAAAGTGCTAAAATTATAAACTTAATCTTAGTTAATTAAAACCCCCATTATTTGCACTGTTCTTATTGTTCCTACCGTTTTCTGTGTTTGCATTTCTAGAGCAATGAAATTCCCGAAAAAGAGATGGTTAAAGAGTCTGTCTATTGTCCAACGCACAGATACTTCTAAAAGTCACGCTTCTCTATAAAGCTTCTGTACCAAATCACATGGACCAGCAATGCACCTAGCTCAGCTGGGCATTGGGTGTTCAAAATCACCATGTTCTTAAGGCTAAGCTACCCAGGTTCAGAATTTAGGACAGCACACTTGTGCAAGAGAAATTCCAGAGTGCTGGTGCACATCCCACCTCTCCCATTCCCACAGCAGATTGACAGGGACATGTCTACTTAAAAATAGCGAGGAAAGGTAGGTCTCTCAAAACCAATACTTCCTATGGAAAACTATACAAAATATCCCAGGAAGGTGTGGCAGAGCTAACATGAAAATGTTACAGCCTTTTTCTTGGCAATTTTACTATACTGCAATAGTAGTACATAAACAGCTTGGTTTTTTTCCCCTAGTAGGTCAATTTTAAACTTCTTGAGAAATGTTATGTATTTCTTAACCAAATCATTGCAAATATGTGTGAGCTTAAAAACCAGCTCCAAAATTTCCTAGACATATCAACTCAAAAAATTGCAGAAGTTTTGACCTAAAATCTTCTTTTGATTCAATGTTTTGAATCAAACATTTTTAGAGGTTCAATAGTGTCAAACATTTTGAAGTCAAAACTCCTACACTATGTTCCTCAAAGACACTCATTGAATGCTTATTTAACATGTTCTGAAATTGAAGGAGATTCTTTCCATGCCTTGATAGTCTATTTGATGTTAGGTTACCCCTAGAGAAGTGAATGTTTTCTTACTACACACTTTTTTTCCTCCTACAGGGAGAAATTATTAGGTATTTTTATCAGAATTTTAGATATTGAACTATTAATAACATAAAATTGTACAATATGAACTCTGTCTCCACTGCACAATTAAGAATAGTCAGACTCTGAAGGAAGATACGTCAATTAATGTCAATTAATTTATTTAAAAATAGCAAGGAAATGCTGGCTAAATATTTTTCCCTTTAAATTACTTTCCCTATCCATATATACAGATGGATTTTCGCAAAAAATATTTTTATTTATTCTAGCAATGGCAAAATATATAGCTTAATATGTTGATTTGTACAACTGCCTTGCCATGTATAAAAAGCAGGCGCAGGCTGCTGCTCCTCTGAGTTTATTTATGCTCCTCTGATGAGGAGCCTCTTGACGCACCTGACACTTACTGAGGTAGAGGGAACTGTAAAAAGATAACTGTTTTAAACATAAAATATTTGTATTGCTAAGAGGTCAGCTTTGCTGCTGCTGACTTCATTGCAATTTGCATATTATTAAAGCATTACCCATAATGTTTGTAAAATTTAATTTTAAAGCTATGCTGTTAAAGATGTTTACTGAATTGTAAGCACCTAGGACATTTGGGAAATTTGTTAACACTGTGATAGTTATAGTATTTCTGCCTTACTTTGCTTCTTATTTAATCCCCTCACAAAAACACAGTATTTTGTTTCATTTTATGACAATGAATCTCGTTTTAGTGCAAGCTGAGAAACTTAAAAAAAAGTATGCTGTAACAGTACAGTAATCAAAATAACTTCTCCTCTTATTCTCAATATATTTAAGTTTGTTAAAAATGTCACTAACTTACTTATTTACTTTTGCTAGGGGGTGAGATCCAATTATACTCCTATAGACTAGAAGTGATGGTTATGATTTTCTACTTCACTCTAATACAGGCTTTCTCATTAAATCTCACAGCTTGGTAATCACAGTCATCACATTTGTTTCAGTGCTACATTCACACTCACATTCTCCTTCCCTGGATTTCCATCCTCCTCCCTCACCCCCTCCCCCAGATCTTTATTTACTCGCTGGCAGAAACTGCAAAATTAAAGATGTATAATGTGCAGATACAATCTTTGCTTCCTTTTCTCTGCCAGACTAGCACTCTAAAATGCACTTCTTTTGGGAAATACTGATATTAACTCAGCTACTGTAGTACATGAAGTACCGTTTCCCTTTGAAGTACTATAAAAAAGTTGTCCTTAGATGATAATGGAAAGGATGGAGTAAAGCAGGAACAACAAGAATCACTTTACATACTAATAACAACAATATAGCTATCAAAACAGTACAGAACAAGCATGCTTTTATATTATTCTTTAAAAAATTTAGCTTCCTAGGGTTCTAATAGTCTTTTCCTATGGTTCAGGAATGCACAGTAGCACTCAGCCCAGTGCCTGTATCCTTATTTCAAAGAGAATCATTCAAACCGACATCCACCCTGTCAAGAATCTTGACTTTGAGCTGCTAATGCAGAATAAAAATCAATATAAATTTTGATCATTTGATGAATATTTACTTCTTTCTTTTGAGCCTGGGGATTTAGAATTGAAAACTGCTGAATCAAGTCATTTTATTTTTTTTGTGTTTGTGCCAACACCAATTTACTACCCTCCTGAAAGTTCCTGAACAAGATGTCTCATGTGGCATACATGTTGGTTTTTCCTGTCAATCATAACTGTGTGCCAGTAGGGAACCATAAACATTTTCCTTTCATACTCTTAGTTCTCCAAAAAGGAATATTTTGATTACTTCTCTGGAAAAAGGTAAACTTGTCTTATTTAGACATACTTTAAAATGCCTATGCCTATTTTTCTAGGACAGCTGCTGTGCCTATATTGATACTATCTACTAAGTATTTTCTTTTCAGTAGGAGTTGCTTCATACAAAGGAACAGTTTACAATCACTGCAAATAAAGCTTAGTAGCACAAAACAGATAAAGATCTATATTGACATTATCACTTCCCCTGTATATTTCCTAAAAAACTGCATGAAAATGCTGACCAGTATAATGCACACCAAATGTTTGTGAGAATGAAGATAGCAGGGGGATACATAGATCCCACAAGCAGGTAATTAAGATATGACTCTAGTTTGCATTTCATCTTTAAAAGAAATGGGCCTTCAATCTCAACAAAAATGAGCTTATGAAAAAAAGTATATGTAAAGCTCCTATGTTTCCATAGTGACTGGGATGGGGGTAAAAGAACAGGGAAAAGGAAAAACGATGCTTCTAAATTTGTAAAAGACCTAGATTAGTTTAACAAGAACTGTAAATGCAAGCAATTTTCATCTTGCAAAATTTTTTTATATATGACTCAGTGGCAGACGGGCTTTATCTTGAGCAATTTTGTTGGTCTCTTATAAATGAAATAAAAGTGGCAGCAGCTGTCTTTCAGAAGGCTGATATAGGTTTGTATAGTCATATGATATTATGTAGACAGATGTTTTAAATAAAATAAAATATTTAGATTGCTAGATACCTTGCTAGATACAAAGGCAATTATAGGATGTCTTTGTTAAATTAAATTTCTCATTCTTTTGAGAAGAAAAAAAGGGAACTGTCCTGGAAACTGTACCAACAGGAAATGATTCTATATCTAAAACAGCTGGAGACTGTAACTAATGTAAATTTACTTGAAAATAAAAATTCTGTATGCCTCTAGAGACATGCAGCAACATGCAGTAAAACCAGATGTGATAAAATTATTTTTTTAAAGTGTGTTTATATAGACATATAAAATATTAAGATAAAATCCACTCATATAGAGAGAGTGTTCTAGTCTAAAAGAAAGTAACAGAACAATTAAAGCCCAAAATTGTAAGAAAAGAGCCATCTTTTTCGAACAATAAAAGATGCCCTTTTTGGACAAGTGTTGCCTTTTCAGAAACATGTCAAACACCTTAATTTGACAAGAAGTCTAATGTCTTTACCAAGACAAAATGCAGTGGAAACCTTTTCTCTGAGCACTTTAAGGTAGATCTTGATTCATATCTATGTTATATGTATCAAAGTTCCTAAAGCAACTTTAAAAGCAAAGCCAATATCCAGCACTCAAGTTCCTTAGCTGCTTTATTTAGGTAAGCTTTCCACAGTGTAAAAGGGAATTTTTCCAGAGCAAAGACTGAACAACCGGGTCTTATGTGAACCCTTCAAAAAATAAACCATGTGTTCTAGCCCATGACTGTGTAACGTGACTCAAGCAACACGCTCTTTCCATTTTTATTGAAAATGTCGCAGATCGCGTTCTGCGTACTTGTAGTTTTACTCTTTGTCAAGGACTCTGCTGCAAGCTTGTCGTGACTCCAGAGCCAAACCTGCACAGCTGATTTGGCTAAAGCACCCAAGATCTTAACTTAAAAAAGAAAACATTCCAGGAGGAGTATGAATGTCAAAATGTAAGAATAAGAGTTTTACAGGTCTGCCTGACAAATTGCTGTTAATAAAAATTCACCCAAATCTGCATGGCCACCTTCTTTCTTGTTCTCTAATAAAATTATACTGTACCACTGCTTGTTCAGTATTATTGCTTGCTTTTTAAATAATATTATCTTGTAATTTAAACAAAGAATTAAACTTTTTTTCTCTCATACTTAGAGAAACACTCCAGCTACATAAAACCAAATGAAAAATGCTCAAAATATTGGAAGTGCTGTATTATAGTCCCTATACAGGAGAAGTAAATGGTGTTAAAGATTCCTTTTAGAAAGCTTAAGGTTGCATTGCTTTCATTTTTTTCCAATAGCCTTAATTGGCTAAGTGCCTTTGGGCCAGCTAATACCCAGAGAGACCTAATCTCAGTAATCTTGTAAATACAATGATTTCAACAGATTTTCATCAAAGACATGACCATTACATGAGATGCTGCCTGCTTGGTGCTGTAGTATTTCTTATTTAGAATGTAGTTAAAGTTGCCATATTAATACAATATTTATTATTACAGAGTTCTGTGTTACTAAGAGTCCAACAAAAAGGAGACATTTAGCTATTTTTTAAAATTTTAGAAGGCCATTAAAATGGATATGAACAAACATTTTAGTTTCAAATTTAATTGAAACAGATTGAAAAATAGCAAAATCACCCTTCTCAAGTTATAGAGGCCCACAGATGACATATGTGTGCAACAAATGTTCATGTGACTACACATGCACAGATTTTTTTCCTTCAAACATTAGGAATTATAACTGAGATGACAATAACATAGCACAGTATAATAATCATATCTGCTGCATCTTTTTAGTTTAGCACCTGACCCATGAAAATGTGACTTTCCTGCAGCTAAAATAATATGCAGAGTGACTCAAGGAATCTGAAGTTCAATTAATATAAAAAATATGACAAGGGAAAGATTTCATGAAAAGATGCACATTTCCAGTAACTAAAAACAAGGCAATAATTATATTTTTACATTTTTCTGTTAAAGAAGTTGAATATTACCCCATGGAAATTCTGGGAATTCAGATTACAATGGACTGTAATCTGTTTTCAGAGACAAAAACAAGCATGAGTTCTAAACCATCCAATGACCTTACAAAACTGTGTGGGACACAGACTCCTTAGAAGTGAAAATATCAACAAGAATCATTACACACTGATTAATCTAGACCTAAGAGAGGTCATAAACTTATAAATCAAGGGTTATTAACGTATTTTAAAATAAATATTTTAAATGCAAAAGGTTTTATTATAATCTCATAAATTTCTTAAACAGATTGACTGATACTGTGAAGAATTTTTTGCTTTTGTCACAGCATTAATTAAAATGGAGGCAATAAGTGTTACAATGGAGGGTTATAGTAGAGATTTTATTAATAGGCACAGGCAATTCATTATACAGAGAAGTCAAGACTCATGTAGTGGAATGGGCTAAAGCCTAAGGGTATTTTTAGCAGGAAGATACATAGGCACACACGAGAGATTATAGCCACACAAGTAACCTTGTGCTCCAGGTCCTCTTTGCTGAGCATAGTTGAAAACTGACTTTGTAGTAATCTGTTTCCACAGATGCCACATAGGAATTATATTTAGAGGTACTTTTCCATTAGGTGTACATACAAAATTTGGATCCAACCACAACACCCTACATTTATTCTTCAATTGTGTGTCCAAACCAGAAAAAGTTAGCATGCTTTTTTGGGGATGTTAATTTCTTTGTAACTGAACCATCAATATTTCAATGGAGTAGGCTCAGATTAGAAGTTCAGCTCTTGGAGCTATCAGAAATAATTATCCTAGAAAGTTGTATGGTAGCAGGACATTATGGTCTTATTTATGGAGCTTAGGTAGAATTTCCAATCAGCATGATTGCATCTATTTCTAGTGCTTTGTTAATCGCTTCCTGAAGCTGCTCATTAAAAGCTCCTATGTCAACACGTAATGCTGTGGTGGCTGAAACAGAGATTGGGAATACAATCACATCTCATGGTTTGGCTGAGAAGTACCCTGCAACACTGTGCACTTTATCACAAATGCTGTTTTCCCATTTGATAAAATGCCTTACCATGTCATGGAACAGTGGTCATTTATTTCAAAGGAACAAGCTGAATCTTCACCATTAAATGCTGGATGTGAGAAAACATCATTCTATTTCTGTCTCTCTCAACAATGGAATTGCAGTGAGACCCAAGACAGCAATTTAACATCTCTCTTACAACAGCCACAGAAGTGATGACAGCCCTAGACAATAATCACTTGCCAATACCATAGTACTTACCTACTGACTGTGAAAGCTCTCACAGCCTTAGTCAATAATTGAACCGACCAATTCTACTGTGCTGCATGTGATTGGTGATATTATCCCTTTAAGTGTGTTATTTAAGTTTGCAATGCAGTTAATTGAAACCCTACTAGATGCAAATCAAAAGTTTCAGTCTTAATTGAGATATTTTGAAAATTGAACCCATTGCTTCAGGCAGGTGCTACATGAGATTCCATTAATATAGGTAATTAACATTAGCCTCTGCTTTAATTAACATGCACAGTTTAATTAGTAAAGCATTAACCAACATTAAAAAATCTGATCTTCATGCATCACAAAAACTGCAGAGTTATGACTATGTTATTTTTTCCAAGACTGTAAACCATACAACATATAAATTCTTTTTTTCTTTAAATATATCAATATATCTTAACAAAAAAAATAGACATATAAAATGTACATCTGTGTCTTAACTGAACATTTAAGATGGCAGAAAATATTTCTTAGGAATATCTAAAATATGAAGGAAGCTCACATTATACTTCCAAACTTTTGCCTGAAATTTATAAATATGTATATTACATACATGTGTGTATCTAGTTACTTTATAAATTAAAATAATTCAGTTGTAATCAGAGTCACTGGTTATTACTCATTCCATGGCAGAATCCAACACCTTATTTTCCTGAGCAGGCATTTTGAAAACAAATGTCCTTTCAACAGTACCAGTTTTGTTTCCAGTCATGCTTGTTTTATCATGCTATGACTGCAAACGTGTGTGAATATGAGTTTGTTCAAAGCCTAAAAAACTTCTTCAAGAACTAGCCTGTTGCTTCAAACTGTATCATGAAGCCCACTGCTGAGTGCCATCACCCCTGGGACATCCAATAACTGGAGAGCCAAAGTGAGCTGGTTGAAGATCAGCCTTTCTGCACAGCAGCTCCCATTTACAGCTATACAAACTCTCTAATCAAGGCAGCTTCACAAAGAAGGGAACAAGTGCAGGTACAATCGTGCTTTCAGACCAGATACAGGAATTTTTCTGTGATACAGGCAAGCTCTTTTTGAATCCGGATTAAAACTAAAAATTATTTAGAACCACAGTATGTTTCCAGACATGTACAACATTAGGAATTCCATCCAAGTCCATGAAATTAAGTGGTCCAGAGCTCTAGCTTAAAAACCTTTCTTTAAATAAAATTTAATATTAGTATCTTTCAAAATACTTTCCCAAACAAAGCAAAGATACCTTCAACTTCCTTATTCTTTCCTTCTGCCGTGTATTTATCCAGTTTGATCCTCACAGCTTTGTTTTAAATATGGTAAGTTCCATATCATTATCACTCATTATCACAGAGAGGATTTCTGATCCAGTCCACTCACTTCCTGTGTTTTCTCTCTCAATATGTACAGGTGGGACATGTACTAATTATTGGTATATAATTCTCAGAATGCTGGATGTGTTGGTTCAAATAATAGTCGGTTTAAACCTAGACCTGTTTCTGCAATTTCTGCACATTCTGAACATCCACTGCATTTGGTAGTGAAAGGAATGGCTGATGCTAAAGAACTATATACTCTATTCATATTGCATCCAAGTATCTGAAGATCTCAAAGACAGCATGTACATGTGCAGAGAAAAGAGTATGTTCTTTCTG
This sequence comes from Parus major, assembly GCF_001522545.3. Lineage (NCBI taxonomy): Eukaryota > Metazoa > Chordata > Aves > Passeriformes > Paridae > Parus > Parus major. The sequence goes on along the minus strand of NC_031774.1, from coordinate 35,736,559 downwards.
AAGCTCCTTTACAAGTTCCACATTAATGTCACATCAGGGCTCTATTTCTTTTTGTTAAATGGGAAAGAACTTTAATGAAAGAAACATAAAGATTAAAAAAATATTTAAAACTGGAAAGATTCACTTAATTGATTTTAAGTATTTTTCTCCATGGGAGTAAATCCTACATTGTGTTTCATATTTATAGCACACATGCACACACACATCAAATGTAATCTGTCTTTCCAGATCCCAAATGTAAAATTATTCCAGCTAAAAAAGCTAGGTCTATTTGGTGCAATTTGCCAGATTTTGTGAGAGTCTTCAGGACATACTGTGGAATTTTGACAATTCTCCCTGAAAGTAAAGGAGTGTTACAGCTAAAAGAATACTTAGCATCCTGTCGAATTCACCATATTTTATAACCGGCAAAACCACAGCTAAACCAAAACCAACATAAACAGGCAAAAATCTGTCCTGACATATATCTAAGTAACTCATAGTGATCAGAAAACAATTATTTCTTGTAAAGCAATGTGATGACATATTCAAAACAGTGATGTTCACAATATAGAGCTCTTCTAGATCTATGCACCTTTTACTCAGATTTACATGTAATTCTGAAAATCCACACAATTTTTTTATTTACTTGATTGAATTTTACTATATATATTTTTTCCCATTATAAGTAACTGAGAAACGAGAATAAAAAACGTAATAAAAAATTAAAAAATTCTTAAAAAATTAAGCATTAAATATTGCCCTTAAAAAATTCTAAGCAGCACCTTGAGAATCAAGGTAGACTTATCCCGAGGTAGAGAACCCACAGTGTATTAACCACACAATCAAGGAGCTACAGAAGCTCCTGCTCCTCTGTAGAATAATTCAACTCTGCAAAAGGCCAGGTCCTCTACAGCCCCATCAGAAAACCATTCTCGGGTCATTACAACCTAATGAAATAGCTTGTTCTACCTATATAGCTCTTTCACAGATTCAGAGGAACCCTCCCTATTGTTGGGCAATGGGGACAACAGAAGAATACAATGGAAAACCTCAATCTTGATTGCAGTAATCTGCAAGTGTTGCTGGGTTTGGGTGAAAGAAAGTTTCTGTGCTTTTACAGCATCCTGCTACTTACATAAGCATGGAGTTTGCATGATGGATTTTACAAGCATTACACTCTTCATTCTATTACTACAAAGTTAAAATAGGCATATTTAAATACAAAATAAATAACTTTTATTTTGGTATTTAAATACCCTTTAAATACCAAAATAAAAGTTTGGAATAACTGACCCAGAAATTCTATCATATAAATATCAAATCTTCATTCATCTGTTCCACTATTTCTGACTTACCTTATGCAAACTTGTTCAGATCCTTTTTAAAAAAATAACTACTTAAAACAGTCCTAAGATAGTAAAAACATGCACTGGTCATACAATATTAAAAATATGCTACTTCAAAATGTGCTAAAGCTAGCATGTTTATAATACAAAAATTAATTTCTCAGACTGGTCAGTGTCATAGGTATGATGCCCTTATTCACCACAGTGATCTCTTTAGTAAACAATTGTGTCGAAGAAGTTTTCTGCAACAAGAAGTACAAAGGGAATGAAGCCCATTGTATTCAAGACATATTGAAATGTTCCTTTTTTTTTATCCCCCCAGTGACATCTTTAAAGTGCTAAGCATCAAAATGTAACACTAATAAAACAGGGTAAACCTAGAAAATGAAGGATGGGTTGCATTCTGTCAAAGTCAAGGCAATTTTTCTTATTATTTCAAGCAAGCAGAACAGTTCTTACAAATCATGTGACAAAAATGCTCTTACAAATCATGTGACAAAAATTAATATATATCTAAATCCATGATTTCAAAGACAAGGATTCTGGACACTAATATTCTACACATTTTTAAGATAGGGAATTTATATCATTACATAACTGATGGGATTAGTTATGATATGAGTTTGCAAGCAAAGAAAAGCTTGAAAGCAAATTCAGAGAAGTCAGTGAATTTCAGTTCTCTGAGAATAATGTAGGCCACATTTATCATGAGGTAAACAGGACAATATCATGTTCAGTTACCAGCTTGGGCTGGAATTTGAAAGACGAGCCTTGCTTCTACAATACAGCTGTAGAAAGGAAGGGTTGGGGATACAAAATCTCTTTTGTGCCCTGTGAGAAATGGATTTTGCCCTCCCGTACTAGCTGCCACTCCTTCTAACACAAAGTGATCATTTGTAGCTACAGGTTAACCATGACACAGACAGGAGCAAACAGCACAACCAATCACCTACCTTGAGTTGGGCTGAGAGCCATCCCTTAAGCTTTCCTGTCTTTTTCTGACTCTAACAGGTGGTCTGATAAAAGACACTAAACTTTGCCTCTCTTATCTATGGTTCCTACTTTTTACACATTAAAGTTAAGAGCAGTCTTGTACCCTGTAGGGTTTGACATGTTCTGAAGCACAACTTTAAACACACCTGGAACACTTTAGTAATTACTAAAAATCAAAAGTGTGTGATATACAACACCCAATGTCTTTTTGTTAAGAACCACTACTTTTCTTAGGCTATGCAAATACATTGCTAACATCTTCTGTAAAGTGAAATCATTATTATTTTTGTTTTTGGAGGCTTATAGCTAATTTGGCAAATGTGACTTACACTAACAAAAGTGACAGTAAGAGAATTCATCTTGGAAGTTAGCTTACTAAACCATTTTTTAAATCCTGCATTTTATTTTTCTATGTTTAAAATGTCATAGTATAGACATTGGAACATCAAAACCAGTAACACTTTTTTTAAAGATCACAGAGAAGTGTGATCTTCTAATTCCAATTCATATCCATCTGAGTTGGACATAACCCTTTTAAACTACATAAACTAAATCCTGAACTTAAAAATCATACCACAAAGTAAAAGCAGTCCGCTTACATGTTGTTTCTTTCCCTGCCTTGTGTTTGCATGGTTGTCCCGGGATCCTGGAAAGAGTATTTCTTTCTGTGCTGTTCTTGCTGCTAGCCAATGCTGGCATTCACTATTTGTGCCTCTGGCAGAACTTTTGTTCCCCACTTGATTTGCTGTCCTATCGAAACATTATCAGGAGCATGGGAAGTTTGCTGCTGTGTTAAAAAAGAACACTTTCTGTTTCCGTTTTCCTTCTTATTCATCTAACGAGAACATCAACCTTAAAAAGCCTCTTTAAAAACTTATCTATTTTTCTTCACTACATAAGGCAAGATAAATAAAGAAGCATAATATTTCTTGTTAATAAATATAAACACTACATTTGTGGTTAGTTTGTTTAATAGGTAATAATTTCCTGATAATTTTGGGGCACAGTATGCGAATTTAATTCAATGGTAAGACTTGCAATAAGTCAAAATACCCCAAGATTCACTGGCATTTTGCATTTCTCTAGATAAAAAAATGGAAAAGGATGTCTAGAAACTTAGCAGAAACTGGAGAAAAATTAAAGATAGGCATGTTTTGATCATGTATTTCTTCTTGCCAATTGACATCCATAATAGAAAATGGTAGAGAATAGGTTAAATAGTCTAAAAGGATTTTAACCTTAAATTTGACAGAAGCTAAATGGCTGTGACATTGGGTTCTTCTACTTTATTCCAGCTAGTAATCCACCTTCAAAGTTCCTGTCAGGTAAATGACCTTGTATTTCATTAACTGATAATTAAATGGATTTATTCCACTAACGGTTTTAATTAAAATGCTAGAAATATTGATTACCCCTCTCATCCTTATTCCCCCAGATGAAAAAAAGGTTTTAGGAATGTTTATTTAGAGAAGACAGAGAATTAAATTAGATTGAATCTCTATGAGACCTGAAGACTGGTTCTTTCATTTCTGCTGCTCAAGCAGAAAAAGGTTTCAATTTTTTGATGTTTGATTAATTATTTTGAAATCCATTTATGCTTACCTTGGTGTTTAATTAAAAATGTCATTTTTAGCATAATTTAATTGGCTATCTGTGGAAGACTAACTTCAAACTTATATTTAAAAAATGTTGTGTTTTTTTTTAATTTGGGGTAAAAGAAACTTTTTACTTATTTGCTTTTGCTGTAAAGGTATCATCTCATGAATGAAGAACTAAGAAGGGCTGAAGCTTAACTGGATTTGCTACATTTGAATATGAAGATACATATGCTTATAAGTAATGCAGCTTCATTTGGCTGTACATTTGAATCCATTACCAGCCATTTAAAAACTCTAATCTAACAAAGATGGAGTGAGTCCTTCCAAATAGTTTGGATTTATTGTTACTAATATTAACCAAACTCCCTGCAGTGTGTCCTTAAATTCTTTTAGTATGGGCCAGAATCCTTTTGCAAATGATTTATTTTCTGTATGTTTTACTGAAAAAAAAAGAAAAAAGGATTCAGTTCAATTTATAATCAGCAAACAAATACTAGAAATTCTAATTTTAAATATTTTTTAAAAAAATATCTACCATGTGTGAGCATTTCACTGTTTTCTTATCCAATAGTCTTACTGATGTACATTTTGGTGTCTACATGGACCACTTTCCACTGAAGAACCCACTTTTTTTTCTTAAGTGAGAAAGTGATTAAAATCAAAGTAGTTTTTATCATTTCAATTCTACATAAGGATATGATAATAATGTGGTCTTATAATGTGGTCTTATAAAGTGCATATTTTGTTACGACTTGCAAGCTCTAAAATAAGTGATCTAGAATATTCTCTATGAAAAGTGGCAGTAGTTTCCTAATAAAAACACAAACGAAATAGCTAAAGCCCTAATTCTCTAAAACACCTGCCTACCTTCAAGCATACATCTGTCTCATTGAAGGGCAATAATATTTTTTCCACAGTTACCACTTCAAGTTGTGGACTTATTTAAAGGTTGTGGTGACTCAAAGCCTTCACATCTACTTATTTTTCTTTTTGTGTTATTTACTTGTGAATTGAATGCTCCTTAAATATGGGTCCAAAATCTAAGAAAAAAATCATAGCTATGGAAAGACTAATTGCAGTAGGGTATTTTATTTCAAGTCTGAAAAATAGGAAAGCTTTCCTCAACAGATATGGGTCTGGACTTTAAGTCTTGTCAAAAACACATAAATGATTTATTTAATATAGTCAGTACAGTTTACATTTCTCCCCTTTCCTCAGGTGTTTAACAGAGAAAATTTTCATAGCCTGATTCCAAGTCCCATGAATCAATTAAAATATCCTTACTCAAAATATTTTTCTCCAGAACTCCACTTCTTTACAGTTATTTTAAAATATCATTCAAGCCTGAAATACAGTTAGGTGACAGTGGCTTTTGTATGATCATGAGTCATTTAAGAATGGGATGTCTAGAGATTTTTTCAATGATTTACTGTCTAAAAGTCCTTCTTGGCTTCTAGCAAATAATGGCAAAAAGCAAGTGACAAAACCCCCAAAGCAGCTTATGCATTTGTGAGCTGCAGAATACTTAAATTGAGGAGCTGAAGATGAATTGTGTAGCATGATAATGCCTGTCTGAAGTCACTGGATGTCCTACTCCTCTGATGTGCTCGTGGTTACATTTTCTATGCACTGCACATGGTTCTGCTCGTGCAGTTTTCCACGACATCAGTGCAAGTTCAGTAGGCAGCACACCAAGTCAGATCCTACAAAAGGACTAATGCAGAAACTTCCTAAAGCCCTATTTGCAGACTCATGGCAGTGATCACTTGTTCCCACATGTATAGGCTTGCCAGATGAGGCTGTTGCTGCTTTGTGCTCTAGCTGTGAAATGGAATGGCAAAGCTGGACCTGCCAACTTTCACAGATTGTGTCTTCTCCAGTGAAGGCAGCAAGGCCTGTCAAATCTTTTGGTCAAGATTCCGCTGTTTTGATGTACCAAGTGCCGAGACACATCTCTGTCCTCTTTCAGAGAACGATGAAAGAACTTGGCCATAGCATTTTCTTTCTGAATTACTTTTTTATTGCTGGCTTCATTTTCATTACTGTGAATGCAGGAAAAGAGAGTATTGTGTTGTTTTCATTTAACTTTCTGCTATTGGTTTGCTCAATTTTTAACAGGATCATTTTACATTATTTGGTTAAGTTTTCTATTTTATTGTGCAAATTTATGATGTTACAGAAGAACTTTTGACCATGTGGTGCCTATAAATTAAAATTCTGACAAGGATAATCTATTGATTGCTTTCCATGTCTACTTTCAGTGATGATTTCCAAGAAAAATGCAAATCAAAAATGTCACTTAATATCAGTAATTCATGTCCATGGACAAAAAAGGATTGAAAACATGAACATGTTGAAGCTTTTCAGCAAGGAGCAATCATTATTCAAAACTACAGAAATTATACAAGCAAATCCATGTAAAAGTGCTTCCTTTACTATTGTTACCATTGGGAGCAACTGAATTTGTTTTTAGAGACATGTGAAATAATTTTTAAAGATGCACATGGCATAGGTTTTATGGCTTTTTTTTTCCCCAAAACTTTGAAAAAATAGCTAAGATGAATAACTTTATTTGTAACACTGATATATGACACATTTTAACCTGTCTATACACAAAAGTAGTGCTGTTAACAACTGCAACTTTCTTCAAGTATGCTATGAATCACTGTATTCCTTTTCCCTTTTTTCATGCACCATTGCCACTATCTTACCTTCAGCGGTTTTGCTAGATTTCAATGAAGATGGAACCAGAGGGCACACATTAGAATTTTATATCAGTTCAAGAAGGGGAGAGAAGAAAGACATATGAAGCTAGAATGACATTCATTGAAGGTTCCCTAGGGAAGATAACACATGTTTTTGTCTTTCACCTGCTAGGCATGCTAAATCAGTGCAATGATAAGCTAATTTATGAAATATATTTCATTGAAACCTGGACATCTTTACTGTTGCTAGTTTGGATATTAGCTTTTCAGAAATAAAAGGCAACTAATTTAAAAGATGTTAAAAGACTGGTTTTCTTAGCTGCTGTTTACCATATATGTTCACTGGGACTCTGGATTGCAATGCATAAACATTTTGAAAGCAGTTAGGATTAGGTGAAAGCTAAAATTTACACTTACAGCTCCTTCAAAAAAGGAGTAACTTGCTTTCAAAACCAAAAGAGGATTCTACCCTTTTTTTTTCTTAATGTACTGGAATAGCACAGTAGCTGTGAGAGGTGACAGTGTATTACCCAAACAGTGTCTCAGCCACCTTCCAGAGGAGATGTGTAGTAATTCACTGAGTAGTTTGTTTATTATCAAGACAGTCTAGACTGTCTTTTGTTCCTCTCAGGGTCCAGTGCATAAAAGCCAGCTCCTCAGGAGAGATCTTTAGGCTACATGTGTTCAGGGATTGCATACAAGAAGATTTTAAGACCTTTTCATTTTAATGTGCGAAAATGTATTTTATGGCTGTTAATGAAATAGAATGCTAACATAAAATTTTGCAATTTACTTCACCATCTAAAGGAACACTGAAAAATGTATTTTTGTTGAGGGTTTTTTTGTGGACAAGAGCACCACAACACTTTGTTTCACTGAACAAACACTCACAAGGAATTTAGACATTCCATAATGCAGATGTAGAGACATACAATTCAAAATGCATGTACTAGTAGCATTAAATTTTATAAAGTATCCAACCTGTCGTGCAGATAATTGTGTTTAATTTTAACAGTTTCATGATCAGACACAGATGTGAGCTTAATATCAAAGAGGATTTAATGCTTATAACAGTTATATATCATAATTTATTCTATTTATAATTTTGGTGCTGCATTTACAATTTTTAACTTTTTTTTTTTATTATTCTTCAATAATCCAAGCCAAGATTTTAAAGAAAAAATGGATTTTGAAATACTGGACACATCTTCTGGCTGTACTACTGGGACTTGAAAATTTCTTATTCAGGGAAAAAAGAAGCTTGGAGGAATTGGAACACCCCAGAGCATAACTACTACTTAACTACTACTACTAGCTATAACTACCCTCACTACACCCAGAACTGAAAGCTGCATTAAAGCTGTTGTCTTTAATCAGTCCTTTAACTGCAGTGTTTGTTGGCCCCAGTGGAGTGAGGAACTTTAGACTCGTGAGCAGCTTCAGCAAGGTCAATGTGGCAACATACATGCTTTAAGGTTTAGTGCATGTTTAAGCATTTCACTGAATTCATGCCACAGTCTTTTTCTGAGCATTTATGCAAGAGGTAAGGGAAAAGGTGTCAGTTAAAGTTACCTGTTCATTTGTGGGGTGAATAAAATCTCTTTTGCTCAGTCAAGTTTCCCTAGCATGTCTTTATTGACGTGCTCTTCACACTGCATCATTTTCCTTCTACTGATAATTAATTTTCAATCATTTAAGAGCTAGTTATACCCCCACTAACTTTTATAAAGCAAGAAAGAGCATAATTATAATCAATTCTTACTTATTATTCTTCAATATTGACTTAATACCTTTAAAATAGTTGATGTAAATCAGCCCACATTTTTACCACCTAAATTCACTTTCCTTTGTGAGAACTTCCCAGAGACTGAATGTCTCTAAACGTTATCTTCAATTCCTGAAGTCTGCTGCAAATTGACAGACAATCCTAGTGGACCCCAGTGTAGAAAGCACCACTGCAATCAGTAGGTATCTGCCCAGGCATAACTAGTTTCAACTAGAAAGACTGAAGATTTTAACATTGAGAAGCTGACAACTATGAATGCATGTGTCCAAATTCCCATTATTTTCTGGGTGACACCAATGCCCAGTTTGTACAGGTACTTCTTTAAAAAGCACCTGCAGGTTTGTAGACCCTTGGGATGTTTGGGCACCAAAGTACCTGAGCAACTGTCTCTTTAAGTGACTGCAGCACCATAGTATTTTTTGAAGCCTGGAAAATACATGTTCTTTGACTATCTGAATTCCTATTTTATGCTTGCTATCAGCAACAATATATACCTGTAAACTCTTCTTCCAAGGAAACTCCCAGATTTTTTTGTTATGTTATGTTATATATATATATGTTTGTTATGTTATATATATATATATATACACACACACACATATATGTTATATATATGTTATATATATATATAGTTTCATTGCAATTAATTTTCCCAAAAAGTAATATTAAATGCACAGGATTATGGCATTGCAGCATAGTTTGGGGATAATGAGATAGTAACTAGAAAAAAATACAATTTAAAATATATATATAAACATGAGAGAAAAAATAGTGATAGTTGGATAGTGAGATCTCATGTAGCCTTTTGGAGAAATGTGGCAAGACTTAACTGCAAAAACAATCTCATTCCAGAACATAGGACTGTCTGGATTCAGACTGTCAGTTTGGCATTTGCACTGTTGCAAAGGGAGAAATAAAAGAAAATATTCTTGATTGTTCTGGTCATTTTAATGAAAGGTACTCTTTCAGCATTAGCATGACATAGCACCAGCTAAAAATAAGCTTTAGCAACTACTGCTTTTTAAATTGTGTATAGATTTATGCATAAGAATTAATAACAGCTTTTTCTGCTCTATTTTTTTTTGGTACAGAGTGTCAGAACGGCAGTGACTTCTTTTGACCTTTAGAAAGGACAGTCTTTTGAGAAAGCAGATATTCTTCTTTTATAGGGGAACTGTGTAAACATAAGTAATGTGCTTGTGAGCATTTTATGATCATGATAATATTAAAGGATTTAGCTTCAGTATTCGCCACGCAAAATAAATCTTTAACAGAGCTGACTGTTTTGTGACTTCTTCAGCTGAATACAGTGATGTTAATGCTAACTATATCTTCAGTGCTGGCAGCCTTATGAGAACTCCCAGAAAACCTTTCCTGTCATTAGACATTCTCAGCTGGTCTCCAAGTGAAGGAGTATCCAGCCCCTTGTCAAAGAAAATGTCATCATAAGATTACGAGAAAGAGAGGAGTGAAAGTAAAATTAAGTAAATCAGGGAAAATGGAATTCTGAGGAGGATGTGTAAAGTATATTTTAAAAGTAGTGAAGATCAGCATCTTGCTTAGTACACATTTGAATATTCCTACAGGAAAAGAGAATATAAAACAGGACTACTGATCTCCTCAGGACCAGACCATTGTAGGGAGGATACTCTCTTCTTCTAAATGGACAGATTCTCTGTATCTAAAAACAAACAGTAATTCCTACTTACTATCAGGAAAATGTATGGATATGCAATGAACATTATCTTGGAAGCAGACATTGTGATTTATATGTACCAAATATTTCAAACTGGAGAGGCAGCAAGAATAAAATTTAAAATTATAAGCTTAAAATAAGGATATGGAAGGCTAGATCCAGGAGTCTCTTACTATGGTAACCCTCATTATAGGAAAAGGGATAAATGTTGATGGTCTGTTACTTTGAATAACCATGGGTTATTCATACATCGGCTGACAGGAAAAGCCACTGCTAATAATAGTTTGAAGATTATAAACAATATGCACATACATAGCTGATATATAGCTGTCCCTGTATATTGTTTGAATACTTATTATTCATATTCTTTAAATTCTTTTCCTCTTGAATGCAGTGCAAGGAAACTTCAGACCAGCAAACAGTAAAGAGATCTAGAGGAGCTCAGAATGAAAACCTTTTTTTCTTCTGAGAAAATTTGATATCAGATAATAAAATAAAAACATTCAGACATACAATTATGTGGCTAAACTTCTGCCTGGATGTTACAATAAGTGGTCTGCTTGTCAGAACTGGTCCCTCTCAGCCCTAGCTCTTCCCAAAAAAGCCTAAGATACTCAGGCATTAAAGTGTTGATTTAAGTATGCAGACTTAAACACTTAGGTTTGAAAATTTTTACTTAAGTGACCTTCCCAAAGTCAGGAAAAAATTTATGCATAACTCTCTGTTGACTTACACCTACTCAATTCAGCACTTTAATATTAGGCTCCCTGCTGTTTAATCTATCTTTTTTTTCAGCCCAAAGTTGTAACTAAAATCCTGAATTTGCCTTGACTTATACACAGGTTGAACAGCATATACCTAAAAGCTGAGTAAAATTAGAGAGATGTATCAGACCCAGATCAAGAAACACACATGGGAGGGAATTTAGAAATAGAGTTCAAAGTGAAGGCAAGATGGCCAATTTCTTGCAAAACATGGGGATAGCTGGGTAGAAAAAAAATGGGATTCCTGACATTCAGCGTACTGAGCATAACATTAAAAATGGAATCATAAGGAAATGATGAAGAAAGGCCAAATTTCCTGCTGTCACCTATAAGCCTCAGACAGAGGTCACAGAGGTCTGGAATTCAGACCATAAAATGTCTCCTGAACATACAAAATGTATATTAGCTATCCCTCTAGGTTGCTCTACAGGAAACATAGACCAACGTTTTCTTTAAAAAAGAAAAATATCTGGGATTGGAGCTGCTACAATTAATCTGTTTCTTGATAGCTTGTTAATTACAGCATTCTCTTGGGAAGCTGAAAATAGAGATTTGATTACTTATAGTAGCTGCTCAGAGAGTTAGACTGCATGAGAGGTATTGTCTGCTCCTTCTGCTGAAGCCGGGCTGTGAGAATCAGAAATGTGAGATTCATGATGCGAGAGAAGAGAGTTGCCCTCCTATCATCTAGTGAGAAGGATGATCTTCTGAGTAAAGAAGAAAAAAAGAAGAATGGAAAGGAGAGCCTGTTTTCCTGGCCCTAACCCTGGGCATAACTTAGAGACCAATAGTAATTTTTCAGCAAAGAATTTTTTGGATAACAGTATGTTTTAAATATCTCCTCTTCAAGACTGTAAGGGTATTTTCTCCATAATTTCTTCTTCCTTTCTTTATATATTGTTATGCATAGTATATATATATATATATATATATAATATACATATAATATATTTATATATATTATATATCATACATGTATTCTTTAACCGTATTAGCAGTTTTGTTTGTACACTAATTCTATGTCAAACTGTGGCTGTTTTAACAAAAAACAAGACAATGAAGACTAAAAACATAATGTGGGTTTTCTGTTCAGTTGACCATTTTCCAATGTATACTGCTACCATCATGCATTTACCCTGGGAAGTATACTAGCAGTACTACTAGTAGTTTCATGGCTTCACTTACACAAATAATAGCACTTTAAAATATAGCAGTCTCCTCTAGGATAATAAAGAAAAAAATATTTCTGAATCATTATAAGAATACATTCCTATGTTTATAAATTTATTGGGGCTTATTCAACATTTTTTCAAGCAATTCACTTTTGCATGTAGTCAGGACACAGCTTTTCATGTAGTATAGCATAAAAGTGACTTCTACAATTTTATGCATGGGCATTGTTCCAGTTTTCTGCCATTGCTATCATCCATTTAAAAGGTAGATACATAATTTCAAGGTATTCTTTTTGCATTTGAATTAAATCTACAATTAAAATATATGAGAAAAATAGACAACTACAGACAGGAAGTATCAGTGAAAAAAAACAACCCCACCTTCTTTTGACTCAAACAGGGAGGCAACAAGTTACATTAAAATTTTCAACAGAAAGAGAATTTTTCTACCAATGACAGCTTTGTCAAAACTGTGCAAACGAAATGTTTCTGACTGCAAGCCTATTATTGAATGCAAGTGCAGAATAAGGGTAAGGCTCCAAAAGGGCAATGCTAAAGTTACAAAATATAAACCCAACCTGCAGTACAACCTTTCATGCTAATTTTGTTCTTTTATCATCAACATATAGGCAAGTATAACAAGAACAAAATAGCAGTAAAGTTAGTTTTAAAACATGACAAAAACACCAAGTAAAATAATACTGATACCTAGTTAATTAGCTGAAAAACTTTTTATTCTGTGGACTAGATTCCCTCAAACAAAAAGACTATCAATGATCTGTTCTTCTCTACAAATGATAGTACATTTACAGAAATCTACTCTTAACTAATTCTTTTCTTAATGATAGAGCTAGATTCTTCAAAGGTCAAAGAGCTGGAAACCTATATTTTCAGCATAAATATCTTAACGTGACTTCTGTGCCTCTTCACATAAACAGACATAATTTCTAAGCTCAAGACAAGATACCTTAGAATGACACAGTAGGGTCTCTCCCACCTTAAGATATGTGCATCTTTAATACATAAATATTAAAGTCTCCAACTTTAATACATAAAAAAAAAAATTACTATGTTTTACTGCTTTATTCTTTCGGGTTCACAATAAAACAGTCACACATACAGAATTACAGTTGCCAGCAAGATAAATAAGCAGTGATAAAATCTGCAATATAATTTTTTTCCCAGATTTCCTTAAATTCTCTGGGAATTCCTGAAGTGTATTTTTAGCCCTTAAAACATGACACAGCTAACAGCTACTCTAACATGAAGAGATGAAATACAGATGTAGCATTTTCTTGATCCTGTCCGATAATGTTCAAGCATCTTCACTATTATGGAATATATAGTATATATATTCCATATATACATGGAATGTCTATACTCTCCTAAGTATCTAGGTTATATTCTGGGATCAATCAGTGTGTTACAGTTTTCTGTGGATTATCCAGTAAGGACTCCTTGTCACTGTACAGACTTCTAATCAGCTTGGGACTAATTATTTCTAAAATAGTTTCAACGTTTTTCTTTTAGCTTATTCTTTTGTATTATATCTTGCTCTGGCAAACATCCCTTAAGAGATATATGTCTCTATTTCTAATATTTACAGGATGGGTGAACTATTTTGGCAATTTCATACATAGCCTATTTGAATACAGCTCAAGGCATGCTTTAATCCTTTTATAAAAAATAAAATATGCAAGACATTGAACAGGAAAAAAAAAGGATCTTTTAAAGTATTATAATTGTACAAATCTCTCATTTTCAGAGAATACAGAATTCTATGAATAAGTAAACTTCTCTAAGGATTGATTAGAACAGATGTTTATGTTTGTACTCATGTAGCTGTTTATAGATGGTTACAAATGAAAATGGATATATTAAGCTTCTTTCCAGACGTACAACAGGCTGGAGAAAAATGATGACAACTATCTGGGGCAAGCCCTTTAGGTCTTAGGAGAAGGAGGGACTATTCTTTCCCAAGGCACCATAATCATTTAAAATGATGAGGGTTTTTTTAATGATTTAATATAGTGAGTTGAGCTACATTCCATTAGATATAATTAGACCTAGACAGGAAAGGTAGATCTGAAAAGCTAATGAAATATTATTCAGATTGAATCTAAGATTGTTGATTAGGATAAAGCTAACCCTGATTAGTATAAACAAGATAGGTGTTAGAGATGGTATTTTTTTTTTAATTTTAATTTCATTTTTATGTTAGTCAGAGGAGACTCATAACTTGCCATTTACTTAAAGAAGGTACATCTGGAAATATTATTTTCTTTATACTTCCTAATATATTTTCCTTTCATCTTGTTATACTTTCAAAGTCTCCATCATTTGACCTCTTCTATACCTGTACTGTCATTTCAATATACATATATATATATGTATATATATATATATTCCATATGACTCCTAAGACTCACCACAATCCCCCTCCATATGGTAAGTGCTCATTTTGCAATGAGTTGGCACAAGATCAGTGCTCTGCATGAGTCCCACTTAAGCTCCATCATAATTTCTTCAAAGAGTTCATAGCTATATAAACCCCTACGTTGAGGGATTAACTAAGATCTAAGTGATGTATAGATTTTGTGCTGGCCTTTCCCATAGCAGTGAATTTCATCTTCTATCAAGTCCCACTCCCAGCTTTTTTAAACTTTCTTCGTACTACTTCTTAACGCTTTCATCAGCTTCCCAAATCCTATGTGTCAAGTAGCAGTTGAATCCTCATACAAATCTCTCTTTAAACCTATCCCTTTCAAAAAATCGCCCTTGCTTCCAATGTCTAAATACATCATGCTTTTGGGACTTGAAAGTACTCTGTCTAAAACAGCCTTCCATGGAAACAATGAAGTGTTGCTAAACTTTATATGTGTCCCAAAGTAAACTTTGGTTTTGGTGCTCAAACACTGAATTAATGATAGAAGATGGTTTTAGCTTACTGGTTTCACTATGGTCTTTCAAAACAGACCTTGAAAGCTTGCAAATGGAATTTGAGAAGTCCAAACAACTTCAATTGTAAAAGGTCTTTCAGAAACTTGATGTATACAATGTGAATATTTTTATTAGTCATCTTTGCATGAACAGAAATTCTGTTCCTTAATTTAGAAGTATTTCTGGAATTAACCATTTGAAGTTTATATTATATTGTCTTAGATTTATTATATTCCAACAAAATGTTAATAAAATCATTATATCATTATTCTCACATGGAAACTAAACTGGAAAATATCCTGCAGGTAACAGCCTACAGTAGTAACTTATAAGAGGAACATCTCATCTGCCTCTAGACAGATCTAAAACCTGACAAAATAGAGCTCTTTTAAAAGAATTACTTGGAATTTTCTGACCAGAAAAGTAGTAATAAATAGTCATAGTAATGAATTAAATTATAACAACTCCTTCGACACTGATAAACACTGTATTATAAATAGAAAACACATACATATACATATAATATTAGCTTAATTTGTGCCTTGGTAGAAATACACAAGCAGAGGGCATTAGGGGCGTAGAATTCAAAGATAGACTCAGCTAATCAATAAGTGGATATTGTTTGTGCTCATGATTATTCTTGCTAATGAATTTTTTGTAAATGAACAGCCTAGACCACAGTTACTTTTTGTAGTCTGTGTTACTATAGGAGCACACAATGGCATAATGGCATTCTATTTCCAGCCAACGATAGAAGTTACCTTGGATTTATCAGACATAATTTCTATCAATGCTATTTCAGATTACATTTTAATTCATTCCTCTAATCCATCTACAAAAGACTATTAGTCACAACTAATTTACTAATACAGCTCTATTATAGGAAGTGCTTTCTGAAATAACTTGATTTTAATTAATCTCTATTGTGTGCTCAGTCCAGATTTTGGAGTGACAGATACATAAATAGAAAAAGACAATGAAACCACAAATACAAATCCTCTTTCTTTCATGCTCATATTTTAATATGACAAAACAAAGAATTTTTTTCCTTACATACTAACACCTCTGTAATTCTTTTTTCTTCATGGTTACTTACATACCTTTGCAAGAAATATTTAATTTCTTCCTGCCTTAAATTAGTCTTTCACAGTAGAGATTGTGGCAAGGGCTATGGAATTTAAGATAGAGTTGTACTAGAAGGACAAAATTCAGCTTTTTGCTAAAGCTGTAATTGTGGTACAGCTGGAAATCAAGGACATCATGGACCTGGCACTTAGTCATTAATTCCTGGATGGCCTAGGAACACCTTGCCCATTCTCTGAGCAGAGATATTGGGCTGATTGGAGACAACAGACCAACTTTAGAGGCAACTGCCTGACTGCCTTGCCACCTTCACAAAAAAAGTACTACACTAATTGTTTCAGGAGCTCTCCAGGTGGGACTCTCAGTCCTGGAAATTCCTGCAGGCAGCTCCTGCTGTGCCTAGACAAACTGACAGACACTACTTGTACACTTCAAAGTGCTGATTTGCATCCTGGGTGGATAACCTGGCAGGACCTGAGAACACCCAGCAGTTCCTGATGCAGAACTGAACAAACTGCCCATAAATAACGCACTTGTAAATAGTCAGTAGAAACTGCCTCTGCAGATGAAGAAATGCTTATGCAGAAAGATGTTCCTTTGTACATAATTAAGACAATAAATAGATGTTTTATACCTAATTGCTAATAATTGGTGGCAATGGGTCCTTCACATGCACTGGTCACATAAGGCTACAGGCCAGCTAATTGCAAAAATTCAGCACCATATTGGGGAGCCTCATATGAACCAGCTGAAGCCACCATTCCAGGACCTTTGTCCACTGCCACTTGGAGTAGGACTGTTCATATTGAGCGATAGCTTGAGTCAATTGGCTCTTCATGGAAATATAACTCTGTGTGTGTGTCTCCATGGGCACACGTGTCCAGGGGTGTCCGTGCATCCACACGTGTGTGTGCGTGTGTGTGTGTGGTGAATGACCTGCACTCCGTAAAGCTTTGTTATACTTAGAAGAAGACAAACAAATCAGTCCAAAACTGAGCAAAGTTCTTCATTCATCCCTATTTCTGCTTTGAATAATTTGAGAGCATTTAAACTCTGCAACATGGAATAGATTTTTTTTCTTTTATTTTTTTAGAAACCAGAACACCTAACACACAGGAAAAAAGTAAAGATTACTCAGTAAACAATTCAAAATGAAGAATTTCAACATAGCTGTCTTTCCTCATTTATCACAAGCTAAATAATGATACCAAATATATAAATGGCAGCTTGCAAAACTAAGACTTCCTTTCAACACTGTCATTCCCATAGGATCTGGTAGAAACTAGCTTGACTTCCCTCTTCATGGGTTTCTCTGAGTTCATAAATTCATTAGAAAGAATCTTTTGATGAAACTTCAGGTACAGAAGCTTACTGCAAAAGGCAGCAAAATCTGCTACTAGTGTTAAGTACACATCTGTCAATAGCAGTTACTGCCAAGCCCATTCAGATTTACTTCTTAAAATTAATTGAATGCAATTTTTTTCATTCTGAGTAAAACATGTAGATAATTTTCCAGCACTTCCATTTCTTCAGTGTGTTGCTAAACAATATATTTTGGAAACATGGTCTCATATATTAAAAATATGTTACATTCGTCATCGAGTTTAAATCCTAGAGGTAAAAAACTTTTTCTGTGTGTCAAACAATGGTCACCAGCAGTAATTGATTTATTCCTTTGCACAAAGCAGTGTTAGCACTGGAAAAAAATCAGTTAGGACACAAAAGAATATGGAGGACCAACCTGCAAAACAAGAAGTCACACTGTGTACTCATTTTCCTGATAGTTGCTTGTATTGTTAAACAATATATTTTTTTGTTTTGTAGAAAGTACTTAACAACTATGTTTTATAGCTATTTATTAGTATAAATTGTGACCTACAACATTTCAGTTTTCATCTTGAAAAACTTGAAATGCTCTATTTTTTTCAGTGAGAGTATTTTATGGAGAGAAAGAAGGTGGGATGTTTTGCAACTAGCAACAGTTGTGAGACATTAAGATCCCTCCAGACTTTTCTACTCTTTTATGATAACGAGAATATAAAAAAACCAAAAACTTAATTAACTTAAGTTTTTAATTATAGGTATACTTTAATGAACAGACAACTCTGCATGCATGATGAATAAAGCATTATCTTTTCCCCTTTCAGACTTTATCTTGGTTTTGTTTTGGGGCTTTGTTCTGTTCATTTTTGGGTTTTTTTTCTGCATGGTCCACAATCTGAGCAATAAAGTATACAAGGGGATAAATTAATATCTGCTTAACAACATAAATAGCTTTGTAAAGTAATGTTCTGGATGTATCTTGGTCTGGGATGGGAGAAAACAAGCATATCTTTTCAGGCAGTTTTATCTGAGGGTGACTTTTATCAATTACACAATATTAGGTTAGGCAATAGGAAAAAAAGCCAGCAGAGAATTTGCAAAGTTCCCCTTTTATGGGTAGACAGCTTTCTATTCAAACAGCTGCACTCAAGATTAACATTTAAGAAAATAATCACAGATAAATGAACTTTTCCATTCTTACAATGTCTTCATTTAAATTAATGTCCTTTGGCTACTTTTCAAAATCCAACTTCCAACCACCTGTAGAGGAATTACTTTTACTATGGGTAATAACAATACTACATACCAGTATTCATTCTTTATTTGCAATATCAGTTTTCGGTTCTAAATACAAGTATGCCTGGTGTAGGATCTATTAAAAAGTCTCCTTATACTTATCTGAAATCATAGTATTTTGTGGAAAATGTATCCTAACATTTTCCTAAATCTAACCCTATTTATTTTTATGTGACATTTTCCCCTTTAAAAATGATGGCCATTTACTGACTTGCACTGAGTTCTACTCTGACACCATTATGATGTCAACATAATTTGAGATGGAGCTTTTGAAATTTAAATAAGCAAAATAATAAAACTGCACATAATTTAGAAATTATGTGTTTAAATACCGAACTTGAAATTTTTAAGAATATGTCCCTTCAGAAAATGTCATATTAGGAGAGATGAAAAAAAAAGAAAAACCAACAAAAAAACCCTCACTAGTGCTTTGGGAATCAACATCTCTGGAAGTCTTCTGTGCCCTTACTAGAACAGGGGAAAAGACTTGGAAGATTAATTAACTAATGCTTCAAAACTAATGCGTGTGAGTTAAAGTGCATTAACACTCGTGGACATTCATTCAGGACTAAAGTAGCCTTAATTTCCTGTAGCTTAATCCTTCTCAAAAGAGTTAGAGCAAGCCACGGTACATCATAACATCCATATAGGAATTTAATGCTCTTTAACTTTTGCACAATGACTTCATAAATTTAGTAAGATTTTTTTATGTGCTCACAATATAAACATGCTTTTAGATGCAAAAGAAATAGTATCACTTCTGACCACTCTGTGTGGGAGCTCTTCCAGCACTCTGCTAATTGAAGATAAACTGCATTATGTTCTATCATGTTTAGGTAGCAACCATTGGGCTAGAACTTGAAGCAGACTGGACTTGCACAGCCATAGATAGCAGCAGAGAGTCAGGACACATGTACATGATTTTGCTTTGTTTCTGACCTGCCATGTGAACTTCTTAATCATGCTGCCACCTCTTTGCCTCTGATTCCCTAACTATAAAACTGAACCACATCTTACTTCCTATTCACTGGTTTCTGGTACACATACTACTAATACAGGTTTCTCACACCATAAATTTTCTCATAGTTTATACATGTGCCCTGAATAGGGACTAGAAAAGATGAAATCCAGGCACAGGTGCAAGTCTGCAGTGCAGCTGTGACTTTCTACATATGTCTGATCAGCACAATTTAAAACTTTGGTTTACAAATGTAACATGTGATGGCAAGATTAGTTCACAATCCCTACAAATCAAAGTCGCAAATTGGAACCATATACCATACGACACTAAGCTATTATTAATTACAGTAAAAAATCAATACATGTGGTCATTTGACTTTTCTGACAATATTGCTCACATAGCACATGTGAACCTAACAGTGCAATTTGTATGAGTTGTCAAAAGATGACTCATTTATTCATATAGTCAATGATTTTTAAAGGTGGCTTTTTTCCAGTCTTTAGGGAATATTATTATTAGTCCTCCTATAAGGAAGGAATTCTCCTCAAAGTGATCTTTCACAAAATTCTCAAAATAAACTAGACAGCATGAAAAATTGTCTTATTTTATTTTCATTGCACACTTTAAACCCAGAGAAACATGAAATGCACCATATGCGCTGGAACTACCACAGGATGGGCATTATTACTCATTCCAGACTGCTCATACAGCCTCTATCTCTACCACTCCTCTGGGAAAGGTTTCTGAGAGCAGCTAAGCTTTTCCCGTAGAGCCTTGATCACAGCATCAGCTTGCGCCAGGGAAATAAGTTTTAGGTCTGCCTTGCCTGTTCACCACTGCTGTGTTTGCATAACTGCAACCTCTCCAGATATATCTTCAGTATCATTCATAACTGCATCATTTGGTGGTGTCATGCATGTTCCCCATTGTTTTACCACCTCTGAAAACAAGAATACCCATTCATGACAGGTTATGCAGACCAGCTCTGATTCCAGCGAGCTTAGAGCCCTCTTCCTTGCTTGGATAGGCTGGTCTTTAAACATGAAAAGATAGCAACTTTATTTTTTGATCCATTATTTTGATTTATATTGCTTCAGTTCCTTATATTTTTATCATTGTTTTTTCAATGTTTCATCAGATTCAGTCTGCTTCAGACATCTTCCTTCTCCACAAATTCTTTACTTCAGACTACACTGTTCCAACAGGCAAATGAGAAAGGACATAAATATTCAAATAAACATAAGTTTGACCCCTAATTTTTAGCTATCATAGCGCACACATGGAGTGTCTACACATTCTATTGTTGCTTTTCCCCATTTCTCCAAACTCCTACCACCAATAATTTTTTTGTTATCATTAATCATGGTGTCTTTCTACAGATATTCCAATTCTGGCAGCCTTTGAGAACTTTCTTTGAGAACTCTACTTATGCTAATCTTTAATAAGATCATAACATAGATAAATGCATGTGCTACTATTTCAGTTATGAGTACTATGAACTAGTTTTGCTTTTATCTGGCCAGTGTTCCACCTCTCCAACTACTCATCTATTTGTCTTCTATTAAGGTCTCCTTCAAAGGAGAAGCCTGTGGATGGAATATCACAAAGACATTACCTGTTACTGACATTGGGCTTAATCAAGACATAGTAAAAACTAAAAACAACTGAGTTAGCCTGCAGTTTTTAAACATACATATTACTATGGGATGTAATGTCCAGAACACAGTACATTACACAGGGAGGAGAATTTAAAGTATCAACAAAAGGAGTAGGAAAGAAAGTGTACAGCTCCTTGAGTAAACAGTTGTTTACTAGCAAGTTAAATGCAAGGGTTCATTCCTTGTACAAACAAGGAACATTTTCACATAGTCACCAAAGGAAAAGAAACTTTCCTTTTCCTAATAAAGAAGTTGGCCAGAAAGTCTTGTCTACTAAAGAAAATAGGAGTTTAAAGTATTAAAACTAAACCTTAGAGGATAACACTTCTTTTTTTTGTGTTTACTATGAAAGTTATTTATCTTGACATTAATTTATTATTAATTTTATAGTCTGATTACAGAGTATTCACATACAATGGGAAATAGAATAGCAAATTAATGGTGATCTTCAAATACATCAGAGCTTGCCACATGAGATAAAGGAATGATTCTCTCTGTCTTCTGGGGATAGGACAAGAACAACTGTGTATAAACTGCTGTAAGGTAAATTTAGTCAAGAGAGTAGGAAAAAGCTTTCAAGTTTGCTGAGCACTGGAATAAATGGTTTTGGATGTCACAGAATACCTCCACTGGCAGATTATAAGAAAACAAACAGCAGAAATAGTTCAGATGCTTCTAAATTTTATGTTCATTAGGCAGGGCAGAGGACTAAATGACCTTACGGAATATCTCTTGATACTTTCTTCTATGATTTTTTGAAAATGTCATGTACCTATGAATTAGAGCCACAAAGACTTGCATATCACTTTTTGGAACCTACCTTCTCCCAATTACAAGGGTAATACATTAGACCACTCCACCAGGCAGCCCCAGGAAAATGCTCTATAATACTGTAGTTCTTTGCAGGGAAATATGCACACACCATTTTACAATTTTTCAAGAGGAGTCAGCAGCTCAGTAGATCACATTGTTATATTGTGTTATGATGAATGATGTTTTCATAATGATGTGACATGTCTAAATGACACAAACCTGGCTTCCTACCAAAAATGTAAAGCCCTTTCCTTTTTTTTAAAAGAGGAAAACAGTCATTATCAGTTCTTATGATGAATTTCTCTACAAGAAAATGGCAGCTGACTAATTTAATACAAAATATTCTCCAAGTCTGTCATTATTATAAAACAAGTTCAAAGGATTTTAGAAACAGAAGATGCTTTCATAGAATGGTACATAACTCCACATGTTGAAATTACAGAAATATATAATCAACAATTGAAGTGAAAATTTAATATTGTCATGGAAGTTTTGGAAACAGGCAGAACATTTCCAAAACCCAGAATTTTTTCCTCCAGTACCAGTAAAGTCAATTGGCACTTTTCCTCAAGGTAAAAAAAACTTCCAGGTAATAATGCAATAAATAACTACTGTTTGACATCATTTGCTTTATCTGATGCATTAACATAAAAGAGGAAAAAAAAATACTTTGGATAGTATGTTCTCCTTTGTTAAAAATGCCTTACCCCTGAGAGTCTTTCCTCCTTGCAACTTCATAAGACTGCTAGATCTCTTTCAGTGTCATGGGTTTTCATAAATACAATATAGCGTTTGGCTCTGAGACTGTAGCTTGAAAAGCTGCCATGACAGTGTGGAGGATTCTGTTCAGCTTGCAATCCTCAGCAGGTGATGCTGCTCCTTTCTCACCAAAATCTCTCAGCACCTGTCCAGACATGCACTTGACAATGTGATTAACTCCTATCATACATCAGCCTTGGGTTTGCTCATTGTTCCTCCACATGAAGGATTTAGTATTTTGTTCTGGTATCATGATGGGTTTGATTTTTTTTATTTTACAGTGTGTTACTGTATCCTCAGTTTTGAAAGGCAAGGACAAAAAATTACGTTGCAAGAGTAGGTGATGGTATGACAAATGATACTCCTCTGGATCCCTAAGAGTTAATTTTCCAGTCTCGCATCTCTTCTCTTCAGCCCTTTAGACTTATTCCTGACATGTAGTATAGTAGCCTATTCCTGACATGTCCTAGAGAAAAAGGTAACAAAAGAAGTTGGACCAGGAGGGCTGCTCAGTACTAACTCAGTCCTTTCATGTAGTAGCTTCTGTTTCACATTCCTGGGAGCCCCTACCAAACCCTGACTCTGGTTCTTGTAGTGTCTGGCAGGACAACAGCAGGACTGCCCCTAAGTACTTTCAGCATGAGTCTCTGTTCAACGAGCACTGAACTTAATATGGAACTATAAATTCAACTCAGAATGAAATCAGTGCTGCTGCCACCATGCTTCACGTTTATAAACCAAGGCATTTTAGGCACCAGAGGACTGCTTTAACTTAGCAAGTGTTTTGAGATTGCATGCAACCATGTTTATGAAAAGAAGTTCTTTTTGATTCAGAAAATAGACTGTCTACACTTGCTATGGGTCAAGATGGGATTTTTTCCTGAATCAGTCACCCAGCCCTAATTCTAATAGAATACCTCTGAATAGTTTTATACTAATAACTGCTCTGCAGAGACTCCTGAAACTATAATATATTAAAGACGCATCAGCCTATCAGAAGAACATGTAATTTTATGTTCATTACTTCTTGGTTCCTGACTATAGAATTTGGATGGTTGCACCTCAATTAAAAGTTGAATCAAAGTTAATATAATTTAAATAAAAACTTCAATAAAAAGTTAAAGTTCTGTTCTTAATAACATTAATACCCTTTAATGACCGCTACAGTCATTACCACTAGATAACTGACCTTCTTGAACCTCTCTTCACATAGAAACCTTTCTCCCAACACAGGCAATTATTTAGCAGTAATGAGTGCTCTGTAAGAGATTATTGTTTAACCAAGTACCTTGACACACTGCTTTCCCTCCGTTATCTCTACTCTTCAACAAATGGTACATTTTTTTCTATTGTAGGCTTTTCAGTTGAGTATAGAAGGCTGTGGTCTTATTCTTTCCAATGCAGAAGTTCACCATATAATTGGTAAAACTTCAGATATAATTAAAATCTTGGAAATTAGGGTGCTATAAAATAGTGTTTGTGAGCTGCAACTGTGGCCCTGTAAAACGGAGCAGTTCTGAAGGCAGGTTTAAGATACTGAGGGATAATGAGGAACAAAAACAAGACATATTGCTGGGGATGAAAAGAAACAATTCTATAACACCATGTAGAAAAAGAAGGAAAAATAAGAATTAATTATAAAAAGACAGAAATATTCTGAGCATATTGAAAACCAAAGGAAAAAGTGAATGGAAGAACAAATAAAGAAGAGCAAGGAAAACAGGCAAGACAAATTGAATTTGGGGGGACAGAATTAAATTTGATAAAGAAAGAAATCTTTCTGGCAGAGTTCTGGAAGTATTAAACGTTAAAGGACGTTACGTAGAAGTGTGAATTACTGGTTCAATGAGCTCAACACAAGTCTGCAAGATGAAACTGCTGAATTCTAATTCCAACTGGCCTAAGATCTCACACTGTAGCTCTAGGGAAAGCTCTTTTCCTTCTCTGCCTCAATTCCTTTCTCTGTGAAAATTACCTTTTTTCAAAAGGCATTATGATGTTTACATATGCGGTATTTCAAAAATACTAAGTATTAATAGTTACTAATGCCATTATGTTCTCTTCCACAGTTTTTAAGATTAGATTCATGAAACACCTTCCAATTCAAATTCTCAGACTGAAGTATCTGAAACATTTTGCACAAATACACCTAGAAATATCTTATTTCTTTTTCCTGAAACAAATCTTGCCTAATAAATTTAAGAGAGTGACCATCTTCTGATCAGTTTATTTTGAATACTCTGACCACTCTTCACATGAACAGTGCAATGGTCAGATTGTGGAATCAAGCCTGAAGAATCTAGTAGAAATACCAGTGTGCTATACTTAGAGATAAGATAAAAAAATGACAGCTGTTTAAAGATTGCATGGCACAATTGTACATGACTTCCTTTATTTTGGCCCAAAACACAGGAAAAAAGTAATTCCATATAATGCCTTAATCCAGTATGCAGAAAAGAATAACCTAAGTGAGGCCTTTGCTCATTTAAAAAACAGTAAATATCTTTTAAGATCCTGGATGAATTAGCATCTGCTCTCTTTTCTTAGAAAAAAGGCCTCTAAAACTGAAAGGTGGGAGGAACCATTTTTCTATTGCCAATATTGCTGCTATTTAGAAGAAAACAGATGAGAAATTTCTCCAAATTATTTTTTTACATTAATACTCCATCTCCTAAAGCCTCAGCTTTTTTCACAGTATACATGTTACATTGATTGAGGTTCCTCTGTATTTTCTGAATAAGGGAACAGGAGAGAGTAACAGGGAGAGGGCTCTCAAAGCAAACTGCTTATGACTTGCTCTCTATCTTAAACAACTTAAGCTAGGTTCTTTTATTAATGAGAATACCACAGGAAAGTATAATATCCTATTTCAGTTCTGGAAAATACTGCAGGTAGGACTGCAGTGTATAGAGTCTTGTCAGCTAGACATTTTACTACAATGGAAGAAAATGGAGCAAGAAGGATTTTTTTTATTTGTATAAAATATATTGTTCTTCCAGGCTGTAGTGAAATGGTTTCTATTTAATTGCAGAGAAATCCTAAGAAGGTTACAGCAGTGAAACATTAAAATTCTAAGGGCAACTAATAACATTAAAACTTTATAGCCCCAGATAGAATAATTTAGACAAAAACAACATGAACATATGTTTTGTGTAATAATAACAAACATTTATAGCTGTCAAGAGAGAAAAACACAGGTTTATGCACACCTTAATGGCGTGCATGGGTGAGCATGAGTATATTTAAAACATAATATATTACAAAATTGACAGCAGGCATGACTCTTCTGGGTACTATGTTAAATCAATGAATAAATTACCAAAAGTGTGTTGTGGCTGTTTGGATGTGTAATTGAGCTTAACGTATGTAGTGTTATTTCAAAAGAAACTGTTCAAGGAGTTTCTAGACCAATCCACTATGCATCTTTACTAAGCCATTTACAAATAACAATAAATGAAACTGTCTCACAGTAGGAAGGAAGTTTAGTTATATGCATTACATAAATGTGAGAAAAGTTAATTTTAATATGTTTTTCGGGAATTAAAACCAAACTTATTATAATATTGCCAGGATTCACTGAATTGGAAACCAACATTTTTCATGTTTAATTTTAGATTTATTTTAATTAGCTGATACTTTACAAACAAAAGCCTTTGTAGCAATACATGTCAGGAATAAGTCTACTGAGATAAATATGGATGCTTCATACAGTACCTATACTGAAGAGTACGAATCAATGCCCAAATAAATGAACTAGCAAAAAGATGAACTTAAATTTATTCTGTTTATTTTCTTAATGCATTTCCTGTCCAATGTCTAAAACCATTTTATTACGTTAGGAAAGTATGAACTTTCAAACCTTATTGTTCTTGACTAATTAATATCAAAAATCCACAGATTTGCAAACTAACCCATTAATTGTCATATTTAGAAAAAACTGAGCACATAAATCTGTTCCTTGTTTCAGGGCTGTTTCATCTTACTACACACAGAATTTTTAAAAGATAACTTTATCCTATTTTTTGCATTTGTCTTTATACTTTGCAGTTCTAGTAGTACTGGGTTGTTTTGCAATGCTTTAACTGCTTGCACCTCAAAATCTAAGATAGGAAGGGCATCCTGTACAAAGTAATGCAAGTATTCAGTAACCTTGTAGTCTCCAGGAAAATTTGCCAAATCAACAGCAAGGACAGAAAAGACAAGTTGATCTGACCCCAGTCACCTTCTTCTTGTCCCCTTCCTTCCAAACTGAAATGATGATCCTTGAATGTAAACAACCATAAATACACCATTCTAAACTGTTGCGTATCATAGCTTTAAGTCAAAGTATTTCAGAACATGTGGTGCTGAGCTCTTAATCAGTTCTGAACTTCTTTCTTTGCAATTTTCTTTCTCTTTTCTCAATATTTTTCTTAATTTTGTAAGGGATGATGTAAACTGTCAGCATCAACCATACTTGTGATTTTCTTAGGGCTCATAAACTCAAGCGTTAAGGCATTCTGTGCTAAATGCATGTCTCCTTTCTAAAACATGACTGCAAAGAGGAAAAATAGGATGAAGAAATGAAGTGTACATGCCCAGATGAGCTATTCTTTCTCTCTGGCGTGATGATGGTTCATAAAGCATGCTATGGGGCGATTATAAAAGAATATGGCATACCACCTGTCTTTTGGTCAGAAAACTCATTTGCATTTAAAGCCATCTTAGGTTAACTGTAATTAACATTTACAGCTGCCCATGGGATATGGCAAAGTACACTACTACCACATATATTTTTGTTGCAGTTACTTCCAGGTGTTAAAGGAACAAGTTTAAATTGCTAAATGTGATGCAGTCCCCATTGTATCCCCCACATTAGTTACACTACTTTGGGTAGGTTTAATTATCAATAAACGAGAATCTTAAAGCATCTGAGATACTTTAAGAAAGGCTTAATTAAAAATTCAGAGAAAATACTAAAAAAAAAAAAAAAAAAAAGGTATGATCCGAAAGTTACCAGTTCTGACATAAAAAAAATGTACATATGCTTTTATCATAAGCATCTTGCAGGCTTTTAGTGTTAGTCCAAATTTCACTAAATGCTCTACTAAAAAAAAAATTCCCACAATGTAGATAAAGAAGTCAGGTCACACAACACTCAGAGCCATATTCTGTTGTCTTCTAATAAATTGGCTTAAAAAACTAGCAAAATCTGTAACATCACTTTGCATTTGAAGTTTGAGTGTAGTCAAGTATACTATGCCACAAGACATTTGAGAATAAGTCAGTTTGAAAATGCAGGATGTCCAAGTAGATTTTTCTTTCAAACATTGTTTTACCTCATTTCTCTTTTGTGACTACCCTGGTGAAGAATAGATGCTTAAAGTACACAGCTGAGACTAGAACTGAAAGATACTACAAGTTAAATAATTTCTAGAAGATATTCTAAAAGACTAAAATAAGAAGTGAATTGGAAAAAAACAAAGAGAAATGTCACCAAATCATGCTGAGTATAGAAGTAATTAAAATCATTTTAAAAGAATAAAAGTATGAAGAAGATGAAATTTACCTTTATCTCATAGTATCTTTGTTCACATCAATGTTTCTTTTGTTCTCTATTACACATTTAATCACTCTTGGACATCAACCATAACAGCAAAAACTCAAATACCTAACTGATAATTAAGCCCAGTAATATTTATAAGAATTTAGTTTATTCTGTAGATAGGAGCATTAATTTAATGCACAAATACAATGGAAGTAAAATTTCTTTTGAAAGATCAGAGGAGTGCCATGCCAGTCACTCTTTAATGGAATAAAGCTGTAATTTTTGTTTTCAGACCAGTAATATAAGTTTAATAAAATGACAAAGTTAGAATGCTGTTAACAGAACAATCTTTAGAGATGACAATTGACAACAGCATCCCTATTGAGCTGTCCTATTTAAAGTACAAGATTTCTACACGACTATATCAAAAGGGAAAAATTAGATTTTCAAACACAATTTTTATTCAAAAGCAAAACATGGTGGAACAGTCTGGCACAAAAAGAAAAAAAAAAGCATCTCAGTACAGAAGGCAATCTTAGTTTCCTCCACTAAATCCTGCATTACCAGAGGTAATTAGGATGAGAGGCATGAGTTGATATTGCATTGCTATTACCAGAACTAGAAAAAAAATAGACTAGTGTAGATAGAAGATGATAACCTTGTAAGCCCAACACCTAGATCTTATGCCACATCATCTGATCAAGCCAAAATATTTATCACTGGGATGACTGGTAAACAACACAGGGGTAGAAGACGCATTCCAGCTTTACCATTTGATCTGACCAGCACGGCGTTTGTCAGAAGTCAGATTCCATGCCTGTGGAGCGCCAGACTTTCCGTCCCCTGCGCTGCCATCGGGGGCTGACGCGGCAGCGAACTCTGGGATACAGTCTCCCCACACACTCCTGCACTGTATTTCACTTGTGATCCTGCTGAAATCCTGAACCGTTTTGAGGAGCAACAGATGGCATGGAGGGAGAGGGAGCAGGAATAAAATATGAGAAAGGAAACTGAACTGAAAAGATCTGAATTTCAACTAATTTGTTTTGTTAGTGATCACTGTCTTTAAATTCAACTACAAACTTGTTTTACCAAGGCATTTTTAGTCAGCTTGTATTCCTTCTTTTCACTTGCTTATTTATTAATTTATTTTTGTGTGTTCCATCAACTTTTGAACTCAAACTCAAAAATAAATTTTAAAAAAGTGCTATTTCTGCTGCAGTCTAAAACCTTGAATGGGCTCATGGGATTCTGAACCCTTATAGAGAAGTAGAAAACTAATAGCTCTGACAGGCTACCCTAGACATTTCTGCTTTAGACTGGGAAATGTTGACTTTTCAGTAAAATAAATCTGTGTATTTGTGTGCACGTTACTAAAAGTTATAAAATGTGAATTTTTCTATAAATCTGAGAAGCATGTGAAACAACAGGCATATATGAATAGGTGAAAACTTTCACCAATGTTCACATCTGAAAATACATCTTATTAAACATAAAAGAACACAAATGCCACAATATGATTGTGTAGAGAGAGCAGAATGGACAGACACTGGCAAAATAGGAAATCAAGGCCCTTGGGTAGTTAATACTTTGATTATGTCACTTAAGGTAAATGTGTTCATATGGATACATAGTCAATGCCCTTGTGTTTGTATATTTTCAAATACAGGCCAAACCCAAATGAGATTTTTGCTTAAATAAAACTTGTCAGAGTCGGTCCACTTACACAGGGGAAGTAACAACAGCCTAACATACCTTCAGAATTCCAGGTAATAATGTTCAAATTCAAATAGCATTATGATAAAATTAGCCCCTTGGGCGTATGCTGGTTTAAATATCTGTTCTCATCAAGTTCTCAGTCTGCACTTGTTCTCAGAGGAGACATTTTGATTTAAAATATCTTTCAAACTGAACTTGATCTATGTTTTAATAGAAAGTAGCCCTTCTCATTCCTGAAGTAAAAAGTCATAATTTCTTTGTTAACTATGTAAGCCTTATTGCTTCTACTAACAGAGATGGATGTTGAAAAGGCAATAGTTGCCAAAAGTAATCAATATAAAATATTTAGAATCACCAGGGTGTAAAAATTGTAGAAGCGTATGATAAGTAACAGAGAGACCTCAGAGTCCTTGTTCACATCTTCAATTCAAATATGATTTTTGATATTTTTGCAGTAAATTTAATAATGTTTTGGTTAAAAAAGCATCTGTTTCGTAACAGGATTGAATATTGTGCTTAATAGTAGATACAATTTAGCTGCAAAAAGATATGATTTTTAAAATGTGGCTCTCTCAATTTTAAACTTGGTAGTGAGCTAAATAAAGCAGAGATAAGGTTACTGTCAGATTCAATGAAAAAAAGTGAGGATCTTTGCTACTTTTTAGAAATTTGGGTTGTTAAAAATTATTAAAATTATTTTAGATGCTATGAAAACAATACTGTCATATAGAATTTGCAGGAGATTGATGGATATATGAGAAAACAATCTCTCTGAGCTAAAATGGGACCCAGATTTGCTTGACCAAGACTTTAGGGACATCATTACTTGAAAAACTAGAAAAATATTTAGTTAACTTGTGATATAGAGAAGTTTTACCAGAGCTCATGTAATCTGAAAGATGAGGTTTAGGATGGAGCTATTATTCATTTGTCTTGTCTTATTTCAGTCCAAAGTGTGACTGCTTAGATTTATTCCTTTTTCTGTGGAGGGAGGTTCTGAATTAAACACAAAATCATTCCTCATGCCCACCAAAAAGCATACAATTAGGAACTCAAGAGAAAGAGCATCCAATAAACAACAGTGAATTTACCATGTGGAACTTGACAACACATCTAACAGCCCTTTTTTTTTTTTGGGTGGGGGGCACCCTTGATGTTTTTGTTTAAATCATTCTGGAAAAAAACTATGACTATTTGAATAAAAGAAACATTTCCAAAATAGAGCTCTCATAGATATGTAATAACTAAAATCTTCTATTAACTGAAAATTACTTCCAAAAGCAGTGCTCTAGTGTTACATTTACAAGCCCACCTGCATAATCCTGCACTTAGCCAGGCATTATCATGCAACAAAAATTTACTTATTTTTGCAATATTTTACCCTCAAAACATTGGGTTAGATTCCTCCCAGATGGCCTCAGTAATGCAGACTGAATTTCCAGCCAGCTGGGAGGAAGGCATTTGGGGAGAACCCTCATCCTCTTACCCTATGAAGCAGCCAACCACCACCACAATCCACACACAATAGGTTCACAGAAGCAAAAGAGGAGGCTACCTATGACATAAATCAATTTACAGCCTTTCCTGGAAGATCTCAGCTGTGTAAACCCTTATGAAGAGCCATATGAAATGCAACATTCTCCCTCTGGAAAAGGAACAATTGCTCTGACCCCTGCTTCTCTCAGGGTGTACTGAGGAGTAAGCCTTTGTAAAAGAGCTGACTAAGGTTCAGTTTGTTTATGCCTGTGTTTGATAAAAAAGGCTGTGGTCTAATGACACAAAAATTCATATTTTATCAGCTTGGAAACATAAAATCACCCAAAAAATTACTAGCTCAGTTAAAGAGCTAAAGTATTTTAACATAGCAAGAACCTGTTTAGCTACATAATTCCTTTACTCAAGGATAGATTATAAAATACAAGACAGAAGAATCCTGGCAGTTTTATGAATATTATTCTGTATGAAACATCAACTAAAGATTATATACATTTTGAAGCTTAAAGGAAACATTCACTGCATGATTCTTTGGCTTTGCCTGGGTTTTTGAAAGCTACTGCTTAGCTGAAGAAAATTTTGCTTAAAAATATGATGAGTCACACATTCTTGTCAAGGGACTGGTTTTGCCAATAAAAACCCCTGTACAAGAAATGTACTAAAGAGTACTAAAACTGTTTTCAGGCTATCTATACTCAAATTATCACTCAAAATATTTAAGGTAATTCTCAGAGTCTGATACAATACTACAGTCAACAGCTTTTCAGCTCAGTTGCCACAGACACATCTTTTATATCCTCCAGTTTCTTTCTTCTTGTTTCTTCAACAGACTCACTATAAGTCAGTCCCATTAAATAATCCATATTCAGACTCTCCTTTTAGCAATGCTAGTTTGTGCTTCTAAACTAATTTTAAACCATCTTCATCTTTCCTTTTATTCCTCCACTCTAAAATGGTGTGGAGAATTATGATGTCATCTCTCAAATCCTTCCTGAAGGTACTTTTGTTTACAATGATAGCTAGGTCTTTGCAAAGTCTCGATGATGTCTGTAACATTAAAATTACATAGCTTATAAAGCAAGGTATTAAAAACAAGAAAACAGAGGAACTTGAAGTGTCTAACTGTGCTAAAAGAGAAACTTTCCATCCTCTTGCTTCCTCTTTATGTTCTTTTCATTGTTACATCAACACTGTTTTGATTAGCTTAGAAATTCTTAATGAATGTTTTCAATCCTATATTTGGATAACAATATCAAAAGAACTTAGTCATGTTTCACATGCTCTAGTAAAAGCACTGAAAGACAGGCTCATTCCTTGCAAAACCAAAATGAAGTCTATTGATTTACGGAAGGATTCTGTAAATACCACTACCCTTTTTATCTCATTGGCCAGCTCATACATGGTTCAAATCCCCACCATAGAAGCTGACAGATCAAGACTACTGTAATGTCATATACTGAAATACCTAAAGCCAAGCAAAATAATAACTGCAATTAATTTTTTCAAGTACAGCAGAATCGACAGCATCATTTGTACTTAAGACTGAGATGACAGTATCTTTAGTTCAGACTTCCACAGTTTCCAAAGATTCAGAACTGAAATGTCACATGAACTCTTTTAAACTGTTCAGCTGTTAGACACAATAAGAGTACTTATGTAGAGATAGCATTTAAAATATTTAACAATATAAGACTGCCTCAATGGCAACCTATCAGAGCATTCTGTTCCAATTACTGGAAAACACTTCTCTATTACCATCTTTGAAGTAGTGAATTTGCTAGTAGTGAAAAACTGTGGATTTGCTTTAATACTTTTGAGCACAGAAATACATTGCAAGATACTATAAAGTATTGTTTTCACCAGTGAAAGATAACAACTATTTAACTGTGCCCAAGACTATCCAGTTGTTCTGAACAGAAGAGACTAACACATGCAACTGAAACTGCAAAGAATTAAGGTGGCAGATGGTAATTACTGATACTGGAAGTAAGCCTGGGTAAAGGTGGTTAGAACTTCAGTTTAATGTCTCATCTATGAGGTGTTGTACTCATGAGATAAAACTCTCTCATATTTAGATGGGAATGTGGCTCATTATGGACACATTAGAGGAAAAAATTACTTCTTCTAAAGCACAAATACCAACTTTTCTTGTACATTTCTTTTCCAAAAAAAAAAAAAAAAAGACTTGATTAAACCATGAGATAACGATAGACTAGAATGGCATGTGTATCACCAGAAGAAAAGCCCTTTCCATATGTCTGTACATCAGAGATGAAAGTCTTACTTCCATTTCTTTTTTTTTTTAATTTTTACTGAATAAGTAATGACTATTTATTTGATATTTTATTTCACAGTATTATGAACATGAGACACAGGATTTATTCCACAAGTCTGATCCTGAGTTTTTGCATGTGGAAAAATAGAGAAAGAGAGACTGTAAGTTAAATTTTAAAAAATCAGTTTGAGATGTAAAGTTTAAAAATTCTGTTGCAATTAAAGTAACTCCAGCAACCTAAGTAAAATGATCCTTCTAGTATATGTTATTCCTGCCCTTTCACTAGAAGCAAGTGAAGGAGAAGAGAATGAAGGCCAGTTACACATGCCATTTGATAGCTTCAAAGTACGACCCACTACAATAATAAATGCAATCCTCCAATTGCATATATTGGATACCAGAAACAGTATTCAAAATGGTTATGTAAGTAAAAATACTAGATTCTGAAATCATGGTCTCTGTTATCTGTTGATAATATTTAAATCTGTCTCAGTAAAAAAATGTTTTAAAACGTTTTAAAACATCATGATTAAAGACATCAGAAAAAAAATAGTGCTGTGTTTCTTTTAATATTACAGGCCATGCAACACACTCATGAAATACAGTTGAAAAAAAGACACCAAGGAGAAGAAAATTATCTACTCACAAGTGTGATATTTCTCTGCACTAATCACAAAGATGCCAAAACACTTCATTTATATATTCCTCTTACATCAAAGTAATAATCTAAATGTAGTAGTCATAGCAGCCTGATTGGATGACCAGGACAAGTTACTAGTCTGAAGCAAAAAAGAAAAGACTGTTACCACTCTCTAAACTTTGCTTTGTCTTGTTGCCCATTCCACAAATTCATCTTCGTATGAAACGACTGAGCAGGATATAATTGTTCTGAGCTGTGGTGTTTAGTCCACCCACTAGGTCTGAGACCAGTGTCACTATAAAACTGTCTGTAAAGCAGCATTCCCAGAATCCCAAATAGTGATTGATATCAAACAGCTTTACCAAGTTTTCAATTTTTAAATGAAAATCTCTTTTCTGTGTACTGAAGAATGTTTATTTAGAATGATCATAAAAGCTGTAAAATTATATGCAACTGAGTGGGAAATGATCCTGGAAGTGTGTGATGTTTAATTTCATATCAAGAGGAAATTACACCGGTTTTCCCTTTATACAAAGGTTTGTTTAACCACTTCAAATTCTGTTCCTATTTCCTACTATTTCTGTGACTTTCAGTTTACCTTGTTAAATGTGGTTTTTTACCTTTTCCTCCAATACTCTTCAAATCCTCACTGTTTCTATCATTAACCCACTGACAAGTCCATTTTACAGTTAACACATTCTTCCCAAGACTGTTTTTCACCTAGAACATTTAAGTCAGATTTCAATGTTCTATGCATTAAGTCCAGTGTCTTACATGCTTAGTTTTCTGAAGCTGGAATCGAAAATAAGAAATGTTTTCCAGTAATAAAGCAATTATTCTGGAAATAAACATCCAGAAGAACAAACTGTATATATATATATATATATACATTTGCAGAATACACCATTATTCTTTTGACCTACCAGCCTTTAAGTTCTGATGTTATATTCTGAACTGTTACCAAAACAACCCACAAAACTTAATTCAAACATGTACTTGCAAACAAAAATATCCAGATCTGAAAAATCATAGTAATGAACTAACTGTACAAATGCATACTGAGAACAGAACTTGCAACTGACACTAAGAATATTATTCCATACAGTGTTCAGTGAAGGAAAATGTGCACAATAGGAAAATGTTATTAAGATTTCCATGTTTTTAAAGGACATCAGTTACAAGACAATTTGCAGGTTCTTCAGAACGCAATGAACTTATCCATTAAATTATGAGTTAAATAGATTAGGGTAATATTTAGGTATTTACACTCACAGCTACTAGATAAGAAAGTAAATCATGTTGTTTTTGAATACCATTCTTTACTGTTTATTTAAAGCATACTGATCCAGTAGTCCTTTTGTGATGAAGAAGTGGCCTGATTTAAGAGATCACTTTAAAAACAAGTGGTCTCAGACATCTTCAGAAGGAGAAAAAATTAAAAATACACACATATATGAAACCATTCCTCCTATTTTCCAGGTAGCTAAGTGTCTCAAGATTCAGAATGACACTCAGGTGAATTGTATGTCTCATGTACTACTCATACTGTTAGGTCAGTACTTGTTGGAATGTGTCATTTTTAAAGGCATATCTCAACGGAATAAGAAGGCAAAACTTTATATCCTTCAACTTAAACTGAATACAGTCATTAATTCTTAATTTATAAAAATGATAGAATAATAGTTTTAGCAAGTACTTAGAGAACTTACTGTTTTCCTAAGATTTTACAGCAATGTATTAGAAAACCTTAGGTATCAGAAATGTTTAAAATCAATCCTAAATTTTCTATGGCAACCACTATGAAACTTACATACAATAAAATGAAAAATTTCCTATGCAAAATCTGAAATCTTGACTACAAATGTTGACAATATATTTCTAGAGTTCAGAACATCCCTTTCCCCCTGCCACTCTTCACTGTTCTCATTAAAGATGCCACAGTGCAATGAAAACATGTTTTAAAAAGTCCTAAGGGAAAAGTTTCCTAGGGTCTTTGAAATTCCTCCTTTTCCTATTTCTTTACAGATTTCTAAGACCAACGCTGTTCCTATAGTTTCTCAAAAAGGCAAAAATAAAAATACCCTCTAGGTATAATCTTTCGGTTTCTATTGCACTTCTCAGGTTCTTTTTGGTTTTTGAAACAAATGCAAACTGAAATGTACAGCTATATTATTAGCTGGTTTTTATTTTTAGTTAATCTTTTATTGTGAAGAAGTAGATGGAATTTGACTGCTCCACTGCATGTACTTACAAGAATCACTGAAATAACCTGCAAATATTTTTAGTTTGATCTTTTTTCTGGTCTACGTTTTTAAAATTTACCTGTAGACACAAAAAATCACAATCAAACAAACAAAAAAAAAAAGCCCCAACCAAACAAACAAGAAAAGCATTGCTTCAGTTTCTTATATCTATGATGAAAAGCACAGGGCAAGGAGCTATCACTTATCTATATGAAAAATTTACTGCAATATAAACCCTGAATCCATTTCTCCCTTTTCAAGCAGATATTTGGATATAATCATTCCAAGTCAGGGATTCCATAATTTTCATCACAAATTCCAGCTGGATTTTAGAATACTTGTTACATTATAATTTTGATTAAGCAGTTAGACATTTGGCCACAGATGAGTCAAAATATTCAGAGATATGGGATCATATTACTATGGCAGGCTAAAAACTTAGCTTTGAGTGAGTCTGTTTAGTTTAACAAATCCCATTATGAAATCAAGTGATACTGCACCACCTACTCCCTATAGGAGGAGCTGTATGGCCCAGGAGCGCTTTTATCAGGTAAGTGATGAGGGATATCAGTTCAAATTCTGCCTCCTGCATATACATGTGTTCCTGTATGTTTGTTTCATTTTCTCCTTGACTCTTGCTCCATCCCTAAGACCATTCTTGCTATGCAGGATTATACTAAGAAGTTACCAGAATTTTTCATGTAATCATACCCAAGAGTCACTCTACAAAGTAGTCTCTTGGAAGCACTGAATACCAATGCTAAGAATTGTCTAGCATCAGAACCAGAAAATCCGCTCAGCAGAACCATCTGTGTTATTTCCAGAAACAGAAACCATGAATTTGTCTAAACACTGCAGCCAGATATGTGCAAAGATATTGAGCTATTAAATGTTCTCCTGCATATTCTTCACTTAAGAAACAACTCTGGTTATGGTTGATGTTGATGAAAGGTCATGGACCCTAAGCCAGAAGTTTCCATTGTGTGTAGTATCCCTATACTGCTTGCACCAATTTGAATACGCATGGTCTGTATTTAAAATGCTCTTACAAATACAAAATTATGACAGTATCAATAGCTTACTCTTAAAGTACTTGTTGTATTCTACACCGTTATGGACAACTTAAACTTGGAGCAAAAAGATTTGTGGAAAGGCATATGACCTTCTTCCTACTACAATGGCCATCCCCTAATTAAGCAATGCATCTGATAGTCATTAACAGGAATGAGATAATGAATCACTTTCTCTCTTCTTTGTTAATTTGCTGTAACCAAGCGGCTAATGGATGTCAGAGCTGAGTGATTGCACTGATTATAGTGATTTATAGTTGCAACAAAACAATTTAAAAGCATTCTGATTATTCATGTTAAAGATGCTTTATGTTTTGTTTACTAAATGTTTTATGTTCCCCCTCATGCCCCTCTACACACAATAAGACAGGTCTTGCTGGAAAACTTGAAAGTTCTAAGATTTTTTTATTGTTTCAGAGTAAGGCATTTCATTTTGTTTATAAAAAAAAAGTTTACCCAGTAGAAATGAAAAGCCTTAGGGTGGAAAGAAAACTTCAGTGGTGCCTAGTTCAAAAGAAGACGGAAATAAGAGGAAATAAGGCAAACTTCAAGCCACTTACCTTAGGGCTCCCAGTCCCTTCCTCATTCTCTGCAGACACATCAGTAGCCAGTATCTCTGCTTTGATGATATCCAGAGCCCTAAGAATCCAGCTGTGTTGCCGTTTGATTTGCCTCTGTAGTTCCTTCCATTGACTTGCAATCATCTGCAGCATGTCCTTCAGTCCTTCTCCAAAATGAAGGGGGAAAAATAAAAGCTGTAAACTCAACAGCATCTTTAAATATTATCTTTTATTCAAATAATTAGCAGGATATTTAAAATAATAAATGCAATAAGAGTTTTAATGTGTTTTCTCATCAATAAATCCAAGCTTTATTATTGTTCATCCTGCAAAACAATGTTATAGAAACAAGCACTTCTTTCAGCCATCATGTTACATTTTGATTGAGTTTCAGCTGACAATTTCAAGAGAAAAATTCCACATAAAATGTCATTTCTCTGCAGTAGGGAACACTGGTAATCTCTCCCTCTAATTTCCAGTCCTTTTCTTGAAACATTTCAAAATCTTCCAAAGACATTTTCTTTACCTCCAACTCCTTTAAATATTTCCTGTAATTTACACGTTACTGTTTCCTACATCTATGATTGCATGCACTACCCTCCTTAGCTATGACTTCTCTATCTTTTTGGAACTATACATACAAGCCAGTGATTTCCTACAGCTTTCACGTTACACTGATATGTCTGATGCTGTGAAACAATAGAGGCACGAATATAACATGATGAGAAAACAGTATAGCAAAGAATAACTTCAACCTGGATGAAAAGCATGTTAAATAGGCCAAAATTAAGATGGCATTCCATAGCAGTATATGCTGATTAAAACCCTATTAGCAGACAAGTCACGCAAACATCTAAAAATATAGGAGGTGGTAGGGATAAAGGGAAATCAGTATACCTCTCTCCCTTCTCTCAATTTAAGGCCTCTGAAGAAAAAGACAAGCCTAACCAAAGGAAAAAGGTATTTTTAATTTTAATCTAGTTCTCATAAATATATTTAAATCAAGGCAAGAATTAGTTTAAGTGGTAAAATAAAGCTTTAGCAATGCAATTACTCATGCAGAGTATGTAAATACATATATATTTTTGAAATCCTAGTTCATTATCTTAATGTTATTTCCATAGCACCTACATCAAAGAATATGTCAGTGTGAAGTTTTCAGTGATGTGATTTCAATTGAAACTCAGTCGAACAGCAAGACCAAAATAAAATGAACAGACTATTTGCAGGCAGTATTTCATTTTATAAGTATCACTGCATTGTATGCAGTATATGAAACATTTATAAATCTTGAAGGTCAATCTGATAATGTAAATATTAATAATACATAAGGAAGTGAATATATGCAGTAATTTACAGCAATGCTTCTTCATTCTTTAATAGTCTGGAGACATAAAGACTTGCAATATTTCAGAAGGATTTACCTGATTTGTGAGATACAATAAGCTCAAGAAGTTGACGTCCTTCCTCTACCACTGCTTCTTTTAAAGCACAGTGGCTATCTACATTCAACTTAAAACTCTGCAAAAAGAAAAGAAAAGAAAAGAAAAGAAAAAAGAGAGAGGGAAAAGAATCTCAGCATCAGACATTGGAGAGGCAGTTATCATAAAACACACATACAAAATTACTTGCTGGTTTTTATCAAGAACCACATTCCAATTCACCCAATAGTCAAACTAATTTGTGATACTAAAAGCTATTGATATTTTGGATCTGGGCTCAAAATGTTTCCATTAGATCAGCAAAGTGCATCTGTGTTGAAACAGCTGACAAATCTAGACATTCATTAGGTTTTATGAAAAGTCACAACCCGTAGGCTATATCTGGAGTAACAGTGTTCTATAAAATACACTAAATTTATGCCACCACATATGAGCTCTGTTTTTTTCAGAGTTCTTTGAAATGTTGGTGATAGCACTATTTATGAAACCATAAAAAAAATTACAGCATTGAATATATTGGCCTTATGTGCACTTATACAAATCTATTAATATTGTGTTCCTGAGTTACTCTCATATCCATTTTCAAAGAACAAATCAGTCTGCTTTAGATCTCTGCATTCTTAATTTGTAAAGCAACTGTTTTTCAACATTTTTTTTCCTGATATTTTTAGTAGTCTGCAAAGGATCTCTGTTTTAACAGTCAATAAAATATTTTATTTCTTTTTATATTATTATTTTATTTTTAGAAATTGCATTATGATCTAGTAATAAAGGAACTGGAAACATGATCTACTTTTTGTTATGCCATTAAATACACCAATGATAACTTGGATAAATTTTTTAATCATTTTCCAGACCTTCTCACTATACTTGCCTGTAAGAAAGAGAAACAAAATACAATAGAGAAAAGGATACTTGCTGTATTTAATTATAAATTGTGTACAGACCTAAATGTATACAGGCAACACATTTTTTCTTTGAAATATCTATGAGAATAAATGGAAAAAAATATTTGACCACTTGGAAAAAAGAGCTTTTCCTTCTCTTGGGAATAAGTTAACTGGCAGAGATGAAAGGAGACTGCAAGTGCACATTCATAGCTTCTAGTTTTTATAAAACGATACTTCTTCAAATGGTAGTGACCATGCTAGAAAAGGGGTGATAGGTACCACAGAATACTCAAAAGCCCTCAATTCTTAAGGAAGCAACAATTTTCTTTCTTTCCTAACCCTTGCAGTCAGGTTGATTGGCATAGCAAAAAAATAATATTGCCAGAAGAGTTATAAAAAGAGGTACTTCTACTGTGGTTTTTCATGGTTGAAAAAGGCACGTTGCTCAGACAGAGTCTTAACAGTCTTTCAGGCAGCATTGTACCTGACAGTGACAGAATGTTTTTTAGAATTTTCCATTCAAATAAAGAACAATAAACAGAAATTTTGCTACCTTTAGCATTTTGACTATTGTCCTTGTAGGGACATCCGAATACACTGTTTTGTACCAGCTCTTGAACAACTGGGCCAGTCAAGAGAAGATAAAAAGGAAAAAAGATCCCTAGTTTATGTCTGTCATTTTCTTAAATCTAGAGTTTTATGAACCCAAATCTAGAAGATATTTTTCTTTCATAAGAGCGTGTCTGAACAAGCACTGACAATATTTAATTTACTGTTTACTTAAAACAGGCTTGTACTGAATAGTTTGTAATCATGCACTTCACAGGAAATGCACTATGCGTGTGCCTCACACAGCAAAAGAGAACCTAAAGGACCTGAGAGTAGGTTGTGTAATTTCATATAATTGAAGTTGAGTATAGATGCAGCTGGATGTGACAGTGTCTCAAGATGATGTGGATGTGTTTGATAGGAAAATTGGAAAAGATGAGGTATTCTCTTTCATTAGGAAAAAAAAAGAGACTTGCTGTCCTAGAAAAGATTCATTTAACATAACGCACCAGATACTACAATACAGCTTGATTTTCAGGTGCACCTATTAACCAGTAATAATGTTAAACTGAAGAAGCAAAATAGGATGAATAAAGATGGGGACAAACTTTTGGTTTCTGACTAGCAATATTCTCCTTGTGCAAAATTCTTATTTTATGGATAAATTATGAGTGGCACAAACACCATGAACATACATGAAATTTAGCAGAAATAAACTTTTCCCAGCAGAGAGGCAGCATGTCATGGTTTAGCCCTAGCCAGAAACTAAGCACCACATACAGCCTCTCACTAACTCCCCACTCAGTGGGATGGGGAAAAGAATCAGAAGGGTAAAAGCAAGAAAATTTGTGGGTTAAGATAAGCAAAATCTGTGCACACATGGAAAGCAAAATGAAGCACCACATGGGAAGGACCACTTCCCATGGGCAGGCAGGTGTTCAGCCATCCTCAGGAAAGCAGAGCTTCATCACACGTAATGGTGACTTGGGAATACAAATGATGTAACTCCAAACATTCCCCCTTTCCTCCTTCTTTCCCCAAATTTAGGTACTGGGTATGATGTAATATGGTATGGAACACCCCTTTGGTCACTCAGGGTCAGGTGTCAGCTACATCTGTATCCTAGTCTTTGTGCATTCCCAACCTGCTTGCTGGTGGCACGGCACAGGGAGCAGAAAAACCTTAGCTTTGTGCAAGCACTGCTCAGCAGTGACTGAAACATCCCTGTTTTATCAACACAAATCTGTAATAGGCCCCCATGCTACCTACTATGAAGAAAATTAACTCCATCCCAGCCAAAATCAGCACACATTAAGAGGAGAGAACCATTCATATAAATATAAATAAACAGAAGCGAATGTCATTGATGTAGTATAGTATGAGTTTTGAATTTAGTATTA
This sequence comes from Parus major, assembly GCF_001522545.3. Classification (NCBI taxonomy): domain Eukaryota; kingdom Metazoa; phylum Chordata; class Aves; order Passeriformes; family Paridae; genus Parus; species Parus major. The sequence goes on along the minus strand of NC_031774.1, from coordinate 35,693,875 downwards.
TATATGCATATATAATTTCTAGTAATGTCCTAAGGAAGAAGAACTGGACAAGGAACGGTGGAAGGAATAGTTCTCAATCAATCCTCAAGGTTTCTCATACCTGAGGGGCTGAAAATGTAACACATGAAAAAGACAAGTGTTGAAGATGTAACAAGTATTACATATATATACAATGGAGAAATGCAAATTTGCTCAGCTGAAGATAAAACCAGACCAAATATTTGGAATGAAGGAAGACCTTCAAACACAGAGGTCCTCTCCCATCCTGGATATTTCCTGTTCCCTACCGTTTACTTATGGCGTTTGGAAAATTGTAACTCTAACAGCGTGTGACCTAGGTACTCTGCTCCCCTCCTCCTCTGATCTTTCCTGATAATGAATGGAGCCTTTGCATGTGAAGAGAGGAAAGAAGAGGAGGGAAGTCAATTAATCAAAGCCATTTTTCCAGGCACATTTGCAGCTATAGAGCAGTCTAAATATCACACATGAGCACGTATACATTATGGAAAATGCATGTGCATTGGCCTGACAGCAGCTTTTTAAACAACACATTAATGTCATCCCTAGAACTACAGTGTATAAAATCTAGTTTACAAGCTGCAACAAGCAAAATTTCCTTACAAAGTTCTCTTCACTTTTTGTGATCACCATGTACCTATATATAACTATCAACTGCTCCTTTTAACAAGAGAGGAAAAGTGAGGCAGGAATCATTCAGTTTTGGAAAAGCTACAGCACTATAATAAACAGAATTAGAACTCCAAGGGTGTAAATGCAATGCGCCAGGAGTGCTATCTTCTGATGATGGCATGGGACAAAGGAACCCAGCCTTCACAAAATGAAGGTGTCTCCTGACTTTCAGAAAACTTATTGATCCAGAAGATTACAGTAGTGCAGAACATCATGGGTTAAAAAAGCAGCACCTCCTGATATATGCTGGACTCTGAACACACTAAAAATAAAAGAGCACTTTCCCAGAATATAATAATCTCTCCCTCATATCTTACTTTTCTGTACAAATGGGGATATGAAAAATTGTGTGAAAAAAGATATTTTAAGTTCCCCATAGGATTTATTTTATGGTTGTAGCTACTTAAATTTAGGAAGCTTCTATTGTGTAGGTATCCTACACTGTGCACACACATTGAGCTCTGATATGCAACATTTCACACTCTGTTTTTATAAAATCACTATAATTTGGTGAAACATCTGCATCTTCACTTATTCATATCTGTACTAGGGACAGACAACCAGAATTTTTTTGTTGTTGTTGTTTACAGAGGCAGAGATTTACTAAAAGCATGATTTTTTTCCAAGTCATAATGTATTAGTTGATTGTTTCTAATGTATAGTCTCTGAAACACAAATCATCAGCTAGTTATCATGAACCTACAAAGTACACATAAATATAGGCTAGTTTGGATGACACAACAGTTTACACCTATTGCCGGATTAAGACAATGTATTAAAAGAAATATCTTAATTTTCTCAGTTCAGCATACTATCAGAATGTGTGGTGAGCTCCCTGAAAGAGAATTTTCTGGAGGTTTATTTTCTATATATTTAAATACCTTTAAGAATAATATTACTGTTTCTAGAGTGCATATTTTTTAGAGTAATTGTACAGACAATTAAAAATTATCTAACTGTCTTGGATTCTATGGTTCCAGAATTTGAAAAAGGAAGACTAATTTAAAATTTCCTAATTGTTTTTTTGAGAAATCTACATTACTGAAATATGAACTTCTATATTTAGGTATCGTTCCACCTATATTTTGGCTAAGAATGTAGTACTTTTAATTACAACACCCACTGTGACAGATATAATTCAATTGTGAAATTTAGAGTGATAGGAACAGTTGCAAGTAGAAAAGATATGGGATATCCACTTCATTTGTCTTAAAGGGAATATGACTTGAAACAATTCCTGAAAAATTATTTTTGTATGCTTAATATACAGCTGCTTTTGCAAGTTTATTGGTCCTGGTACAGTTACCTCCCAACAATTTACTATGAGAAAGTACCAAGATATCAAGTTCTGAACACAGTTTTTGGTCATGGAATGGCAGCTGTCTAATTTCTTCTTCTTCTTTTTCTTTTTTTCCTTGAGCATTTTTGATGACGCTGAAAGTCTCTGTTTGGACAGTGCCTATTATTTAAGTTAAGAATTTGAGTTAATAATTTAAGTTAATAATTTGAGTTAATAACCTAATAAGCTATGTAATAACCTAGCGGTATTTTCAGGCTCCTGAATACTACCTACCAATGACATACAGTAAATCAAAAAAAGAACTACTATGTAAGTTGTCCTTATAATAACATGGAAATGGTTATACATTTTGTTTCTAGGAGAGCCTCACTTTTTTAAATTAAGCTATCTTATTATTAAATAAGCACCACAAGGATATGTTTTCCTTGGAACTAAATACTACATGTGAAATGGTTTCCATCAAAGTCTCCTTTGTTTATGTTTTCCATAAAATCAAGGCTTCTAAAAATAATTTTTTATTCTCTTCTCTTAATCTGTATTTTCAGCTGACACTCCACCTGCTAAACAGGACACAAGCACTATGGAAATGCTTTATGCAGCATTATAGCCAAGGCTGAGTCTTACAATAGCAGAGATTCTACCTTTGCTTTTTCAGAAGAGCATGAAGAATCCTCTAAAGCAGCAGTACTCACTACGTGTTTTGTTCTCTTTCTGAAACTAAGAACTTGCCCTCCCTATAGCAATGATGACCAAGGAGCCAATTATCACCAAATGCTAAGCAAACCTTTAAGTCCTAATGCAACATGACCATCATTTGCTTTAGATGAACCACACATTTTCTTCTGTAACTAGTGGAAACTTAGATATTTTTTAAGTGTGAATAGTTAGTGGAAAGCAGATTTGGTCTTCTATCCTCTGCAACCATGAGAAGACTTAAAAAGACAAAAATATTTTTAGTTTCTCTGGGAGAAATTCCTTCCACTGGCCTTTGTAGGCAGATAAAAATGGGCAAAATAACTATATCACTTTTTATGTTGGTTCACAATACCAGATTATAATCTAAAATGCCATTAAAATTGACATAAAATTGGGAGCCTCACTACTGAAATCCCATAATCGTCATGACATATGGGCATTGTGCTACTGAAGATGTAGATCAGATGTAAGATGGTTTGACTGCTCAGATAATTTCTCCCTGTAATTTTTTCATTTATCTAAACATAATAATAATTGAACATTCTGGGATCAAAATGGTTAGCAATGAGCTAACTATAGCAACTCTGGGAATGATTTTACCTTCTGATGACTAATAGGCATTCTCCATCTTTCATTTGATCAGAATATACTTTTTGTCTGGGAGGAATCAGCCACATTTATGAGGAGACAAACTGTTGGGAGTTTAGTGAAGAGCAAGCAAAATTTGTTTAAAAGTGGAAATGTTGGAACAAGTAAGAAATAAACAAGTCTGACTAAGTCTTGATTGAGAGAAAGGTCCTGTCTTGTTTTGTCTGTTTTGTATTTCATTAATCTGAACACCAAGCAGAAAAAAGACTTAGTACAGTATCAGAGGGCACTGTACATAGGACTAATGGAGTTAAATTAAGAAGGAGAAATTTTAAGATAAATAGGAAATTTCCCATGAAAGTCAGCTCTATTAGATTGTATAATAACCTCCTAAGGGAAACAGTGAAAGCCCAGATCCCTTGAAACCATTAAATTTAGACGGGATAAAAATGTGGGAGTAAGGGCTGCAAATGTACTGACAGAGCAATAGTAACATAGCTGTGTCACATGCTCACAGAATTTGGGCAGGCAAAACTAAAGACAAAGAGGCAGGCTCTACTCCACCAGCCCTTCAGTAATTCAAACTTCTGTAAAATCACCTCACCCCTTTCTTCTCCATCACAGCTTCTGCCATCCCAGTACTAAATCATCTGTAGTTTTTTTTTTCCCTTTGTTACATCTTAAACATGAATAACCTGATCTTCCTCACATTAAACGCTTTAGGTCCCTCAGTTTCTGTTTCTCTCCTCATTGTGTTTGTCATATTTTAGGTAATTTAGCTAAGTTTTAAATGCATAATTTTAGAAGTGGAGGAAAATGATAGTTAGCCCTACTCTCCAGGATGCCTATCTTGCAGATTTAGAAGACATAGAGGCTATTTTTGGAGATTTTTTTTTTATTTCAAACTCACATGAATTCTTCTGCTGCCAGTTCTAATTTATTTTCTGTTTCACTATGTAAATTTCTCTTTGATTTTGTCTGTCCAAACATTTTTCATTGTCAAAAAAAAGTTCACATGTTGATTCCTAAATCAAATCTCCGTTGGTCTATTATCAAGAGACAACAAGGGAAGAACACAGGCAGGAAATGGCATGGGTAAAATTGCTAAGTTGCCATAATCATGGTGAATTGCACACGAAGCCCACTGTATACAATTGTCCTTAATCATTCCTTGCCTTCTTGAGATACTCAGAAAATAATCTGCAGAAACCACAGCTTTCTGACATGTTGTTCTGTCTTATCTTACACATTTCTAGGTACATCTCTTCCAGCCAGAAACACATGCCCAAAAACTATTGAATCAAAATATGTCCAAGTATTTTCTTACCGCATGCAATAAAAAAACCAACCATGACATAACAGCTTTCCAAACCAAAGATAAATTCATGGGGTATAGCAGTCTTGGCAAATATGGAGTTACCAAGGGGAAAATAACTTACACATGTTTATATTATTTAAATCTTATTTCAATTTACTTACTATCAGACCAAAATGAACTCTCTGGAATTAAACAACACTATGTAGTTTTAAAACAATTCTTTAAAGATTTTAGTTTCAGGGGAATACGAAGGAGATGTGATTTGTTTTATATATGCACAGACAAAAGGTTTCATGCAATTTAAAGGTGAACTAAAATTCCTTCTTAGCAAAATATAGCTAATAAATTAAAATCCCAGATTTTTTAACCCAATTCATTTTGAAGATTAAGAAAAGGAAAAAAGTATTATAGAAGATGCAAATAAAAATATTTACCAATCAAAACCTGCATTAATTTCCTGGATTGTCTATATTTCTCCTGAATGACATGGAATTCCAAACATCAAAACACAGACAGTAATTGTGTTACTTCGAGTACTTAAAATATGGATGATATTATACCTCTGAGTAACATAGCACAGAACCATGGGAGTGGTCAATAGCTCTTGGCAGGTAAGTAAAAGAAAATTTAAATGTTGCTGAAAGTGTGTTTGTTTGTCCTTTGAGATGCTGGCATTATATTTTTAATGATTTACAAGCTTCAGGCTTTATAAAAATGAATTTAATTTCATTACTAAAAACAAATTACTGATTGCATCTATATTGATAATACCAGCATAACAATACTAAAATTTCAGGCAATAGCATGCATTTTAATAGACAAAAATACACATGATTACGTATCTATAAATATGAAAGGATAGGAAAAAAGCAGTACTTGAAAGAGTATCAAGTCTCTAGGAAAATTACAAAGAAACTATTTCTTATACTACAAGCCTGCAGAAAATAAACCTCTGGAGTGGGACTGTGTGAATGGACATTCCCTTCCTTCGTTAAGAAACACGTATAGCAATAAAAGATCCAAATCATAATAGATGTAATTCCGTATTCCTAGGACCATAACCATGGCCTACTCTTTCTCCTTACAAAGAGATTTAGTTCAGCTTCTCTTCATTTCATGACCTGATGGGAAACATCTTTATCTAAAGTGCAGTGTTTTTGTATTGGTCAGGACAGCAGTGCTAATAATAGAAGGGTAATATACCTGGATGTTCTTTCTCATATACCTGCTTTTACTTTTCCTTAGTCACCAAAAATGTTTTTTAAATTTTAAGAACAGTCCAAACAGTCTAGAAACCTCTATTTTTCCCACAGCCACCAACTTACAGTGTCTGGATTCAGACTACAATACAGACTACAATACAGGTGGAGTCAAATGTATTCAAATGACAGCAACATTTCCTTTGCTTTAACTCAAGAAAAAGAAAAGTTTACATAGAAGTTATTTGGTTTACAAATTTTAAAATCTGAATAATAGTCAAGACTGACAGTATACATGTATTCTGTTTGTTTAAATTTCCTGTCTTACTTCTTATTAAATAGGGTTTTTTGCCTGTGAAATCTGCTGAGTTTTGTCTATATCTCTGATAAGTATGTTCTGCAGACTGCTTCCTATGGAAAAGGACATTCATTCAGGAACCCATGCATACCCATAATGCCTTTCAACAAAAAAGAAACACCATAAAATTTTAAAATTCAAACTAACAATAGGTTAAACAAATTCAAATCAAAATCCTTAGCAAAACAAAATATTAGGCCACTCATGGTGCTCACTCCTTAGTGCCATCATCCTGCAGAAAGTACTCTATATTTTGAGGGAATTATCTGAATTAGCTGCCATGCACATTGGAAATTCCCATATAGCAAAAGTACAATACATAACTTAGCTATTTCAGAGGCTTTAATACCTTTAATAAAATTACCATTACCACCGCTACCACAAAGACAGTTGGTAGATTAGCCCAAGGCATCTGTATTTAACCTTATTTTCAATAAGAATAGATATTTAATACTTCTCTAAACTGACATTTTTCAGAAAATGAGATTTTCCAGGGAGATGAGAGTGATTTTTTCAGACGTAGCAGTCTTGTTAGAAACAGACAGTCAGGTATCATGAAATACCACTGAAGCATCATTACTTCACCAACACAATTTCTTAAATGTGAAAATACAATCTATTTTCTGTATGAAGGCATTTTCTGTTTACAGCTCAGAAAGTGCTGAGCCATGATGTGGCCAGAAACATTTATAATGTAGACAGAAAAAATATTATTTCACTTCTCTTTGGATAATAAAACTCAAACCCCCTGTATCCTAAGAAGAATTTTGTTCTGAATGGAGATGACATCTAAACTTTGTGTGTAAACTAGTGTGAATCAACTTGTCTAATTTGTTTTGAAATACTAATGATGCTTGCTCTATGATATTTATAGAACAAGTAAAGTAAATATGGTGACTGAGAAGGTTAATATAATAAACCGATTCTGGGCTAAAAAGGATTTTAATGTGGCACAAAGCTTGTGACTAAATTGGAGTAAATATTACTGACAGAGATCTGAAGAGAAAACTAAGAAATTACTATTCATGGAAATTATCAGTCAGCATATCCAAACCACATTTTTTACTGCAATAACTACATGCAGTCCTCACCACTTGTGTTTTTTACAGAACAATATTTGCTATTCTAGTTTCAGCTAAACAGAACATACATTTTTGCCTAAAAGAAACAAGGAGGACAGTCTTACTGGACAAAAATGGACAAAAAAATGCTTGACTACTAATTCCAAAATTCTAAGACTTTATCTTAGTTAGTTTTATCTCTACTGAAAAAATGTTGTTTGCCAACATCTAGTAATGCAAGAAGTATTTAAAAAGTTGCACCTAAGTAAGTGTAAATTATGACATTTTTCATTTGCAGGATCCCATTTAAAATTCTTGTATTCCCCAGCCTAAATTATGACTCCAGACAAATAAATGGCTTAGTACAATGACCTAAGTGCACACCACACTACAGTGCACAAGTAGGAGCTGTGCAGCAGCAAGAAAACAAAGTACTGTGTTAAGACTACAGAATCAGTAGACTATAGAATTAGAAGACTATAGAATTAGAAGGCTACTAAAAAGTTAAGACTACAGAATTAAAAGTTCAGGGCCTCAGCAAATATATACAGCACATTTTGTCTAAACCTTTTCCTCAGCAGTTCTTCACAGCAGCTAGCTTACTTCTTTACTGTGCTAAAACAATGTATCTTATCAGGCCATGGATAAAGTTAAATGCCTTTTTTAGCAAACTAAAATGGTCAAGAGATACATGGTGAATTCTTATTTGTCAAGCCGGTTAGAAAGTCTGCTTGGTTTCACAAGCATAGCAGTACCACCTAGACAGATGCTTTTAGCTCATAAGCTGCCTTCAGGATACTGTTTTTGATGAAAACTGATTTGCATACCACCAAGTCTATGCTTAGAGTCTGCTAGTAGCTGATTTTGATCAGGGTGCCAATGGGCAAGAATCAGCATAACAGAAAAGGAGAGATACAAAAGATAAAGTGAATCAGAAACCATTTTCACAAGTTCCTTTTTGCTAAGGTAAATGAAGCTTTCTTTTCATTAGGAACTGATTTTAACGTAATTGTTCAAAAACTTCAAAACCTGCTTCATTTTTCCTCTAATAGTGCTGACTGAGACCTTTGTGAAAAAGTAGATGTCTGCTGAAAAACACGCCTGTTTTATGAAAACATATTAGTGTTTTCACATCTGCTGGCTTGGGTGGCTGCCTGCAGAGTGCCAGATGTTCAAGGGGTGCCTGCTCCATGTCAGCTCTTCCATATGAATGGGAAGCACACAGCTCCCAAATCAGTTTAACCAATATTACTGAGTTGTGAAGACCTGTAAAATTGAAAGAATAATTTCAGTCACCATTCCAGGGATCTCTGAGAGCATTTTCATTTATAGATTTGTGCTTTGGTGTTATCTAAAATGAAGCATATAGCAACTTTTGTTCTGCAGAACATTAGGGAGCTTGGTTTTAAAATTTGCAAGAAAACTGTTCTCTAGGCTGAAGATTGTCTATTATAGCACACATTCAGCATGTAGACTACCTTCCAATATGTAGAAAAAATTCTTACTCTTTAGCAAAATTTGTGGTTTCTCATTGTGGCAAAATCTATGGAGTTTAAGTTGCAACTGTGATTTAAGAATGAAATTCCCAGAGGTCTTACAGTTAAAAATCATAATTGTGGTGTATTTGGGTATCAGGCCTGTGCCTGTGTGCACACCAGTGCATTTAGTTATAAATTCCTTTGGTGGCCCAGGAACTTCCCAGGTAGTCTCTGTGCAGATGAGATAATTGGTTAAAACAGACTGAACTGAGGAGAGGCTGCCTTCCACCTTCACCACAGTGTGCTTGACTGTTTCAGGAGCTGTCCAGGTGGAACTTCAGACACTTACAGAGATACCTCTGCAGGCAGTTCTTGCTGAGCCAAGACCAATAGACAAACACTGTGTGCTTCAAAGTGTTGATTAACATCTTTCTGGACAGTATTGCCAGGCCAGGTATAAGAATTAACAAGAACAAGTGTTTGGGGAATTGTACCAATTTAAGCTGATGTCATGCTATGACACTTGTAATAGAGACTTGCATTGCCATCCTGTTCAAGAGATTTGACTCCTTATGTGAGCATTATTTTATGCAAAGATTTTCATAAGTTTATGCTGTAGGTTTCTAGTGATGCCTTGTTTTTTAAACACACTCTATTTATGTGTCTGTGCCACACAATTTCTTGAACTGTCAAAGACAGAGACAAGCAAGGCAGAGTATGGAGAGATTTTAAAATTCAAACCTTTATCAACAGTTTACATTGGAATCCTGAAGTGACAACCTACAATTTTACATACTGAAAAATTTGGGAGATATTCACGACCTTCTCCTTGTCACCTGTGCAGAACTTTTCTCAACCAATGACAAAGGGAACAGGTGCATTTTTTGTGTTTTCTTGCTCCTCTTACTTTCTTTTCTTAAATTTTAACGGAAGAGATTTCATTCATAAATGCAAAATATTCTCCCTTTATGGCACTAATTTTGTCATCACAACAAATGTATTTCAAAGACATCAGCATCACAGTTCACAGAACTGGTAAGTTGTGCCAAAGGTAAGGATATGTCTCTAAAAATAAAAATAATTATCTACACCAAGATAATACACTCATTCTATGATGAGAAAACCTGCACCAGTGAGGAAACAGTTATGAGATATGCTGGTGTAGACGCATTACATAGGAAACAACCAAGACATTTTCTTTGTTTTCCCAGCTAGTTTATTACCCGTATCTGTATTATAAACCCATAAGTCTGGAACCTAATCTTGTAAAGTTCTAAGTCCTTTTATTCAGCATATCTTAGGTGAGTCTGACATGTATAACCTGACTGGCAAAAGAAGAAAATGAGAAGTGTAAGTCCCTCACACAAACCATGATCACCATGGCCTTACAATTCTTAACTAAGGGAAATTTCAACAGTGAGCTTAACATGAATTGAAGTTCATATACTTCTGTTTAAACACAGATTAGGATGTCTGACAGATAAAAGCCACTGAAAAGCTGACAATCTAGTTAATACAAGTAACTATCTTCCATGCTACAAAATGCTCTGTATTTTCTGCTGTGTAGAAATAATAGCATACATTTTCTGAAATCCAAGAAGCAAAACTCAGCTATTTTTTTTTTCAGTTTATTCAGTGGTGTTTTCACTGGATATAGATGCCATAAATTAATTAAAATATTGTCAAATAGAAACGGAACCATTCTTTAGATATTTTACTTCTGCAGTGAAGTAAAATAATCCTCAGTTTTTTTCATAACATAATGATCCTGAAGCATATGAGGATTTTTTTACCCCAGACACACAGAGGGAGTCTAACTGATAGGGGAAAGTGAGGTTGTACAAGTGCCCACATATTCATTTATTCAGTCTACCTCTAGCAATGATGAAGTTGCCTCTGAGCTACTATTCCACATTCCCATCTGATATGGCAAAGCTGGAAGTAATTTGTCTGCCTATGAGCTACTGTGCTCCTCCCCTTGGAATAAAGGGGAAAGGAAACTGACTGTGAGAGTTAGCCTGGTGATTGCCCTTTTACCTAGAATATGTTTCTTTTAATCCAGTCAAGAGTGAAAATTGCAATTCTACTCATAAAAGCTTCTCATCAAAAGTTTCATGTCGCAGAGTACAAAGAAAACATTTTGAAGTGACCAATACCTTTCCTGAGGTCTGATTTCACCATGTGCTCTGTACCTTCAGAGCACCTGTAAGCACAATGGGAATCATGGGACTGAGTGTGTGCAGAAGGAAAGGCAAAAATCTGAACTCTGCCACGAAATACAAAATCTGCAACATAACAAAAAATGAAGTGTCTTCATACTGCATTTGTTAGACCACCACAAAGGGCACAGTGATGGCACACAGGCACTACTACAGCAGAAATGTTTAAGGACAAAAGACACAAGAGCTTTCTGTACAGCTGAAATCCTGAAGACAGTTTTCAGTTTGGTTTTAATTGTATATGTAGTTGATGTATAGTTAATTAATTTAATAATGGTCACCCCAGTATTACAGTAGGGATTAAGATGACATTTTTTCCTGTAATGCATCACGTGACTTCCTGGGACTGTCAAATAATTTTCTACCATAAGATTATCAGAGACTGGAAATGATGCTGAGCTCTGGGGGTTGATGATCTGATGTGGACTCAGCAAATGTACTGTTTCATATAGCTGGGGTGTCTAGGTCATTGGCTCAGAGCAGTGCTATCACCACATTTTCTTACATTTCGTACTGGTAAGAACCAACCTAAGATTTTGGCAGAAAGAGAGGAAATTTCCTAGTTTAAATTTCTGTACTTTCCTTATTTTCCTTTTACCAGCTAGAGTAGTTTACCTATCAAGATACCTACCCATTGAACAGCACACATTGAGCTCTATTTTCTACCTACAGTATAAAATCTGTATTAGTTAAATGACAGAAATGCACATCAAGTACAATAATTGAAGTAACTATTTCAAATATTTTATTTAAATGCCACTGTGCTATGCTAAAACTGTGGGAGAGAAATAAGAGTTCCTCACTAATAACACTTTCACTAATGTTACAATGTAGTAGAAATCCTAGAATGATCAGCAGAAAAAAATATATTTTCTTCTCTTGTTATTGTCTTTTCTTTCAGTTTGGATATAAATTCTGAATTGTAACGTGATTCTGCCTTTTAATTTAATTTTTACAAAGTTATCAGTACATATTTCAAGTACAGAAAATAATGTGCTGGTATTTTCATTAAAATAAACTGCAATGCTGCAAATCTTACATTAAAATATAGATGCACACTAGTAATTAAAAAATAATAATCAAATGAAAAGCACAGCAGAACACTTCAATTACTGATAGCAATCATAGTATAATCTTGTCTTACCAAGTGTGTCTCCAGGTACAGTTTAAGGCTGTCTGTCTCTGCTTTAGGAGGAGTCCAGTTCTCTGTTGTTTCCATGGCTTCATTTAACCAGTGAATGAATTCATCCAGCTTGCTTACAAACCCCTTACCATGTAAGAAAAAAGAAAGAACAAGCACATTTGTAAACAAAATAGCAGTGTGAAAAATGTATGCTCAATTTAATTTTTTTTTTTTTAGACAAAAGAGTAAGATTTTACCTCTTAAAACCTAAAACTAACAAACAAACAGGCAAACAAATAAACAAAACAATTAGAGAGTAGTCTTCTGGTAACTGAGTAGCAGAACAGTTTCTGGGAATTATCCAATGGGATATTTTGGGACAAGACAATGTGGGATCCATATGACTGTGATGAAATAGAGAAAACAGCAAAGTTTTAGAGAATATGAGGGAGAGATATAAAAAGCCTCATAGAAATTATAATGAAAATTGGGCTTAAGACCTTGCACTGGGCAGACCGGGTGTACTATGAGCACTGAATGTTGACAAAAGGACTGAACAAAGCTGCATTAACAAGGTATACACAGCAGACTGGGGAAGAAATTACTTGTCAGAACTTGGATGTTGTGATTCCTCTTTTGGTTCATAGCATGAGACTCAGAGAGAGGAAATCAAACAGTAGATGAGGCAGAATATATAGCATTTAATATAAATATTGCTGATTGCATGTGAGCCACACAGATGGTGCTCCGGAGAAGACAGGAGCTTCTGCTTCTCAGGAGCACCATTTATTTCAAGATTAGTACCAATTATATTGTCTGATTAAAAATAGTGCCCCTGAATTTACATGATTGGATGATTCTATAGGCACATACTGAGTACAGATAATTTTAACGAAGTCTTATCCACCACAAAGCAAGAGAGTAAATGGAATAAACTGACCGTGATGTTTATAAGCACCCTGAAAATTAACTCTGAAGAGGAATGTGCATCTATTACAAGCGATGTAAGACTAGATTAAGTTAGGTCTAATACTGGTTATAGTATTAGTCATTAGCTATGAATTTCCAGCATAGTGGGAATTTTTATTTCCAGTTGGGTAACAAATCAGTATACACACTCAGTAGCTAAGTCTCACCACTCAATCTATTAAATGATTTCTGATAATTATTGGTCCATTCAGATAGCTGAAAGCAACCTAAGCATAGAAATTTTAAACATTCCTAAGTGTCTCAGGAGCCCTAATCGTCTTCTCCAAAGTTGCACATGAGACTGAAATTGTAAACAAGACAAAAAGTAGTCTGAGCAGTGGGTGCAGTAGTAGCACCTAGCAGTAGCAGCTGTGTTATTTAAAGTGCAATGGTAATAACTCAGACCAAGCAGAACCACACTTCACTTCCTTCAAAATTCAAGGTAGAAGAGTCATTTTGGTCTAGCACTGCCAAGAATCAGGGTCCAGCAATCAACCCTTGGCTCCCAGGTGAAGCAGCAGTGCTTCTAAACCAAAGCTAGAGTGCAGCAGGAAGCTGCAGCGCATACTGCAGGCGTGACAGAACCCACTGCAGCACTCTGAGGACTTTATTTGTTTTGTGCAAGTCCCCACAAGACCTCAGGGTAAGAAGACTATTGCTATCTCTATTCATGGAATCCACTGTATATCAAACCTTTATAAGGAAGAAAGCTTTTCCTGTGCAGGTTTCATTGTAGGTTCTTTTCCAGGACATTCCAGAAAGGGGAAAGAAAGACAGAGAAAGCAACCCAGTGGCTATGGTGACTGAGACAACGTGCCTTTATTCTGGGGCAAGTAATGAAGGCAACTACATCTGCTGTCTCCCAACAACAGGCCATCATACCACAGGGGCTATGTTTCCCCCATGTCAATCTACAGACAGGGGCAGGGGCAAGATGTTCTCCTTGCTCCATTGCTTACATCCTTCCAGCTCACAGTGGAGCACAAGAGATGCCAGACTGGCAGAGGAGTGGGAGACGTGAACTGAGGAGGAGAAAAGCAGGAGGAGTAAAGTCTTTCTTGTCCCTTCAATAAATCTCTGCCTGCATTTTAGCAACGTGCTGTCCTTGAGAGACAAGGTGATATGGTAAGCAAAAAGAAAGAAAAAAAAAGAAAAAGAAAGAAGGCTCTCTCTTGTACATGCGTCATGTATTTTACGGAGACAGACACGTATAACATTTGCCTGTGGTACTCAGTGTCTGTATGCCTTCAAAAGGGTGCTTGGAAGCACTGAAAGCTTGCAGCAGTATAAAAAGCATCTATTAGCCACGGAGGTACTTCTGCCCTCTCACAAAACCTGCCTGTGTTGTAATGTCTGCTACTTTCACGCTGGTGCTCAAACACTCGCAAGCATCCAGCTCCAGCAGCACCGCGTGGCCCCTCACCGCCCAGCCCAGGTGGGCTGCGGGCCCCGGGGCGGAGCAGGCACTGCCTGGGGGCTCGTCTGGAGGCCTGGACAAAAAAACATAGAGACAGTCTCGTATAGAATCAAGACGAGGCACATTATCTGATAAAAGAAAAAAAAAAAATATAGAGAGAAAAAAAGAAAAAAAAGAGAAAAAGAAAAAGAAAAAGAAAAGAAAAAGAAAAAGAAAAAGAAAAAGAAAAAGAAAAAGAAAAAGAAAAGAAAAAGAAAAAGAAAAAGAAAAAGAAAAAGAAAAAGAAAAAGAAAAAGAAAAAGAAAAAGAAAAAGAAAAAGAAAAAG